>NW_007726380.1:108906-177163 GCF_000696425.1 Galeopterus variegatus | reverse complement strand
GCCGCTCCTACTGCCACCACCTCGTCCAGCCAGCCGGAGGAGAGTGGGGTGGGGCCCTGCGCGGACCACGCCCCCCGCCTCCGCTGGCCTCCGGGTCGCGTCAGAAACAGCCGCGGGGCACCACGGGATATAGAGTCCTCGGGCTGGGGACCGCGCTCAAAAGAGCACGCTGCCGCCCTACAACTCCCAGGAGGCATCGCGGCGTAAGGGGCTGCGGGCTGCTTCGGGGCGTGGTCAGCGAGCGCGCCTTTACGCGCAAAGTCTTAAGGGAAGTGTAGTCTGGTTTCCAGTCCCCGCGCTCCGAGCGGGTCTTTTTCTAGGGGAGTGGGGAGGAGGGGAGATTTTAGAGTCCCGTGGCCTGCGGTGGGGACGGTCCCTGGCGGCGAAGGGCTAACGTAAGAATCGAGCTTCGTGGGCGCTCCTGAGTTTGGCCCCTAGCACGGATCCCATACAACAGGTTTTGGACCTGAAGAGCTGCTGAATTCAGGACTGTTGGTCCCTCCAGCCCAGTGGCGCCGCCTCTGCCTCAGTTTCTTCCCCCAAAGGGCCCTCGTGCCGTGGGGGTGAATCAGGGCGAACTCCAGGACGGAGGCGCATGGTGGTTATCCTAATTACGGCAGTTATTGTTGCGATGATTATGCCACCTTTACACAGTAGTCACTGCTTTATTACCAGGCTGGCACCGTCCGGGGGCTGGTTTTAGCAGCCCGAGGCACCGCGGTGTCCCCGGCACGAGACCAGAACCCATAAACCAGCTTGCTGCCTGAAGGCTGCAAGGATGCCCACAGCGAGTCTTCCCCTCCCCTTTGTTTTGAAGCAGAACCAATCATGAAGAACCGAGTTTGGTTTTAAAACAGCCAGGGCCGTAGGAATGGCCTGACCCTTACCTGGGGCGGGGCTGGTGAAGTGACCGAGAATAGAAACTTAGCCAAGAGCCCCAAGGGATTGCTGACTTTTGACTTTTCCTGCTCTTCAGGGCTCTTGCAATCAGCAAAGAGTAAACACATTCAGTGATATAAACCAGTGTACAAGACACCAGAAAGGCAGGGTGGAGAAGCAGTTAGCCTTGCTGAGCTGGGAGTCAGGACGCCAGGGTTCAATTCACAGCCCCATGGCTGCCTCATGACTCACCACTCACAATGTGTGCACTTCCCCTCTCTTCACAACCAGCTAGGTGCTCATACATAGCTAAGAAATTAAACAGCTCTTCCCTTCAGACCTCAGATTTCCTTAGAAAACTGGAAGCAGCAACAGAGGCTTACCTCTGGTGATCCCTTCAGGGGTTCAGACGTGGAGTCCATGGCTTCCTCCCAGGATCTCAAGAAGGAAGGCAGGTCTACTGATCGTGTAGCTGATGTTCACATGGCATAAGTCCCCAAAGCAGTAAGAGCAGAAGGACCAAAATCTGCAAAAGGGCCTAGCAGACTTAGCCAATTATATGGGTTTTCAGTGGTTGGAAGCATATGTAACTTTTCTCAGTCCTGTGAGGTTGAGGAAAAGTTTATTTTGTAGAGGCACAGTCCCACAAGGGAAACTGCTGCTTGCAGACTGAGACTAGAGAACTCAGTGAGAGATCTCAAGGATGGTGATTGGAAGGGAGAGATAAGACCATTCTCCCCAACATTCTCACCACAATGAGCTCTGGGCCCTCTTGATAACCAGGGCCTGCTGCATTTGTGTGATAACACTGGTCCTCCCATCTACATGGATCTTTCAACAACCAACCCTAACACACACAATTTCACTTCATCCATCCCAATTTCTTTGTCTCCTAAGTGGAGAACTTCTTTTGAGAGAAGGGAGGGGATAACCCATTCTGATATCCCATTCTTTTTTTTTTTTTAAAGATGACCGGTAAGGGGATCTCAACCCTTGGCTTGGTGTTGTCAGCACCACGCTCAGCCAGTGAGCAAACCGGCCATCCCTATATAGGATCCGAACCCGTGGCCTTGGTGTTATCAGCACCGCACTCTACCAAGTGAGCCACGGGCCGGCCCCTGATATCCCATTCTTGAACAACTTCGCCTACCACAGACAGAAGTGAAGGCTGGCAGAGAAGTAGGCTGAACAGGGATATCTGTCCAGGAGAAGATCAGGGTCTTTGGGGATGGAAGGTGGTATATGTTTAGTTTCCTGGAGTTGTTGCTTCTGAGGTGCCTATAAGGTGGTTGGCTATGGGATATATATGTCATGGGTACACACACACATGCACACACATACCACATGCAAACATTCTTCTTGGTATATAATTAGTCATTTATTTTTGTGGATATTACCTTTATATAAGTTTTTGTTTGTTTGTTTGGGTTATTTTTTTTTGCAGTTGGCTAATACAGGGATTAGAACCCTTGACCTTGGTGTTATAACACTGTGCTCTAACCAACTAAGCAAACTGGCCAGTCCTGAATAAGTTTTAACCTTAGACTTAACGGTCTGGCCAGTTACTGCAATCAGGAGAGCATGGTGCCGATAACACCAAAGTCAAGGGCTTGGATCCCTTTATAGGCCAGCTGCCAGTAGGGGAGTCCGAAACTCAGACTTAGGAATCTTTTCTTATGTGCTTTCTTGGTTTTGTGTCATGCCTAAGCCAATCCCACTCTTAGATTATGAATTATTTCCTAATATTTTCTTCTAGGAGTTTTGAGGTTTATTTTATTTATTTATTAATTTTTGGTGGCTGGCCGGTATGCAGGTCCAAATCAGTGACCTTGGTGTTATAAGGCTGAGTTCTAACCAACGGAGCTAACTGGCCAGCCTTATTTTTATATTTACATCTCTAATCCACTTGAAATTTATCTTTCTGTAGTGTGTGGGGTAGAAACTAATTTGATTTTTTTTTTCCTAAATGGATAGGGAGTTGTCTCAATTGTCTCTATTTGCTTCGAAAAATCATCATCATCATATACTAAGATCTACCTATACATGGATCTGTTTCTGGACTGTCTTCTGTTTTACTATTTGTTTGTTTATTCCTGAGTCAATACCACAGTATTTTAATCACTTTACTTTTATAGTATGTTTTGACCTTTGGTTCCTACTTCCTGAAACACACCCTTTTTCTTGGCCTCCATGACTTGTCACTAGTCTATTTTTCTTTATACTTCTCTGGGTACTCCATAGTCTTCTGCACAGGTTCTTCTCTCTCTCTCTGGTCATCCCCCAAACATTAGTGTCTTCAGGGTCCTAGCCCATCCTTATTCTATACATCCTCCCTGGGTGATTTTATCCAGTCCCATATGGATGACCTTCAAATAACCATCTCCATGCCAAATGTTGTTCATAAATATCTCTATTCACTCTCCTATGGAGACATCAAACTCAACCTATGAAAAACTAAACTCATCTTTTCTCCTTACTCAACCCCCCCCAAAACCTGGTCCTCTTATAGTAGTGTTCCCTCCTTCATTGCACGGCACAACTGGCCATACAGTTGCTGAAGTCAGAAACCCGCTTGTCCTCTTGGCTGTCTCTTTCTATCCCTCCTCCTCTTCCTTCTTGGATCAACCACCAAGTTAAATTCACTCGACCTCCTAAATATCTCTAGGGTTCACTCAATTCTCTCTATCCCACTATGACTACCCTAGTTCAGGCCTCTCACCATGCACACGTGTAACTGCAGTCACTACCTCTAACTGGTATCCCTGCCTCCTCTCCTATCTTCCCTGTAATACAATCTCTCCACTGCAGACAGTGGAGAGATTAAATTTATAAAATGTAAGTTTAATTATGTCACTCCCTTATTAAGTAAGCTTTGAAAGTCAACCTTTCAAAGTTTTCCCATCCCCCTATAGGATCGAGTTCAAACTCTAACATGGCTTATAAGGTCCTCCCATGATCTGGCTCCTGTTTGTTTACTATAGCCTTAACCCTTTACAATATGAACTCTTTCATTCCCTGAACAGAGGATGTTCTTGTCTCTCGGGCTGCCCAGGAGCACTAGATTCTCTCTTTACCTTGCTAACTTACTCATCTTACAGCTCACAGCTTTTTCACAAATTTCTTCTGGGACCATCCCTTTCCAGCGCCAGCCCCGTCTGAGTTAGGCGCCCTTGTTCGCTTCCACACACTGTTTGTATCTATAGGCAGTGAACTCTGAGAACAGGGCCTGCGCCTGGCTTGTTCGCCACGGAGCCTCCAGAACCTAGGACAGGGCCTGGCATGAAGTAGGTGCACAGTGAATACTGGACACAGGAGTGGGTGGATGCGTGAGAGCGGGCGTCCTTTGGAAGGCAACGCTTAGTGGCTAAGAGCGCCTAGGTTCCTTGCGGGGGAAGGGCTATGCGTACCCGTGCCATCGTGTTACGGGAGGAACGCAGGGCTCAAATCCCAACTCTCGCCCAGTCTCCACCACACAGCTGCGGCACCGTGCCATCGTGTTACGGGAGGAACGCAGGGCTCAAATCCCAACTCTCGCCCAGTCTCCACACAGCTGCGGCGCCGCGCCCCTTCCGACTTAGCGGAGCCGGAAGTGGAGGCGCCGGCTTCCCATGATGCTCCGCGGGGCGCCGATTCTAACCGCACCGGGAGGAGAGAAGAGGTCGTGATGGCGGCGCCGGAGCCGGAAGTGCAGCCTCCGGCCGCAGTCCTTGGTAAGGCGTGAGGTCTATAGCTTGGGGAACCCTGAGGACCTGTTTCTTCCCGACTGTCGCTCCGTCCGGTCATTTGGCCCCTGGCCGGTCTTCCCTGTCCCCTAATTCCCGGTGTCCCGCCGCGTTCTGGCTCTGCCCGTGACTCCCTCGCCGTGGGTCGAGTTGGTTCGCCCTCTGTCTTTCTTTCGGAGTGTGGACCCCGCATGACTACACTTTTGACTCATTTCACCAGATCAGGCCCTGCCGCTTTCTGAGCAGGCTCCCAGTCACTGCCTCCGAAATCCCCCTACTATCCACGGTCACTTAAATCACTTTAGGTAAGATGGATCAGGAATCTCTCCCCGCCACGGCCCACACAGGCTGCGGGAGGTATGTGAGTGTATTTGGGTGCCTTCTTCTCAGTGATGGCTGGTGCGGTGGCCACAGGGAATGAAAAGATTAACTTTGGCCTTTAGGTTTTTCATTTTTCTCTCTTGTCCCTCTGTTCACCTACCAGATTTGGAGTGGTATGAGAAGGCGGAAGAAACTCACGCCCCCCAGATAGAACTACATGAGACTACCTCTGTCCAGGAGCCTCCCAAACCTTCGGAGTCCTTTTGTCCAAGAGACTGCATGGTGCCAGTGGTTTTTCCCGGGCCTGTGAGCCAGGAAGGCTGCTGTCGGTTTACTTGTGAACTTCTAAAGCATATCATGTACCAACGTCAGCAACTCCCTCTGCCCTATGAACAGCTTAGGCACTTCTACCGAAAACCTTCTCCCCAGGTAGAGACAGGCTTTGGGAGAAAATTGTGGGAAGACTTGCAGGCGGGTAGAAAAAGGAGTCTGAGAAATCTTCAGGGTCTGTCAGCCTAAGCAGTTGCAAGGGTTTCAGTCACTTTCTCCCCACTTTAGTCTTTGGTAATCAGACCCTCTCGGCTTTTCCTCTTGCCCTATTTTTTCTGAAACTTCTACCTATGGGTTAGGTTTGGACTTTAAATTGGCCCTTTAAATTTTAGACGTTTTTCTTTCCAGATTTTCATCTCTGTGTTTTCGTTCTACTTTCTGGGGGACTTCCTTGACTTTCTACTCTCACTCTTCTATTAATTTTTTTCTTTTGTGCAATTATATTCTTACAAGCCCTTTGTTAATTTTTGCATGTTGTTTTTAATTTTATTTAATTAATTTATTTATTTTGGCATCTGGCCTGTATGGGGATCCGAACCCTTGACCTTGGTGTTGTTATAGCACTGTGCTCTAACCAACTGAACTAACTGGCCAACCCCATGTTCCTTTTGATAACATCCTTTTGTTTCATGCCTGGATGAACTTCTGTTACCAAAAGATATTAATTATTGTGTTTTAAAAGTTTTTCTCTGTTCCTTGCAGTGTCTCAGTTTCTTCCAGAATCCTTTTCTTTGTTTTGGTCTCTGACTTTCATGTTGGAGGCTTTTGTTTTCTGTCTGGTGAATTTTTAAGAATAAATCATTGCAAGCTCTTTGTGCACACCTGGGCCTTATGAGCTGATAGGCTTCACTGTAAGGACATTGGGTAGGAACCTGGTGGTGTCTTTGGGGGAACGGCTCAAACACTGAAAAGTCTCTCTGGATGGGGGAGGAAATTGGCAGATGGTTTAAGCATCCTCACAGGTTTTCACTCAGTCCCCGTGTTCACTTTTGCCTTCTGTGGTAACTATATCACCAATTCCTGAACCTTTTTGGGGTTCTGCCATGTAAATTGTTTTTTTTCTCATGGGGTCCCCTCTGTCAGTACTTGGTATTTGGCTCTCTTGAACTCTTAACTCTTCCATCTGCTTTCTATCTATTTTCCAAAACTTTGTGGTTGCCTTGCACCAATGTTTTCTATTCTCTGGTTCTTTTGCCCTTGGGAGTTCTCTTTCTGTCTTTCCTCTTCTTCTTTTTTTTCTTTATTTCTTTTCTCTCATTTAGTTTTTTTAAAAATTATTTATTTTTCCGGTAAGAGGATCTTAACCCTTGACTCGGTGTTGTAAGCACCACGCCCAGCCAGTGAGCAACCGGCCATCCCTATATGGGATCCGAGCCTGTGGCCTTGGTGTTACCAGCACCACACTCTCCTGAGTGAGCCACGGGCTGGCCCCTAGTTTTTTTTTTTAAACTGGCAGGATCAACTTGTTATCATTTAGCAGTATTTCAGGTGTTCACGTTGGCTCTGTTTAACTGGAACACCAACTTCAGAATCATCTTTATTAGACCAAATAATTCTCATTCCTGTTATCACTCTCTGTACAGCAAAATATGCTACCTTTTACCATGCCAGTAAATCTTCTTGACTGTTTTAGTTGCTTATACCTGGATGCACTCCAGCTTCAGAACACTGTCTTTGCTGTTCTAAGTGTGAGAGAATTATGGTTTTGTACAAAGAATATATTTTCTGGGCCGGCCCATGGCTCACTCAGGAGAGTGTGGTGCTGATAACACTAAGGCCGTGGTTCGGATCCTATATAGGGATGGCCGGTTCGCTCACTGGCTGAGCATGTTGCTGACAACACCAAGCCAAGGGTTAAGATCCCCTTACCGGTCATCTTTAAAAAAATAAAAGAACATATTTTCCTTTTCAATATAATGCCCTCTGATAAGACCCAATGTCTTGGCAATGGCAGTTCATTGAGCTAGAAATCCAGTCCTGTAAGTCTACACATCTCAGTTTAGCTTTCCCCTACCTTGTCTTTCTGTCCCACATTCTTTGTCCTCACAGGCAGAGGACATGGTGAGGAAGAAACCTCGGGCCACTGCTGAGGTGAGCAGCAAGAAATGCCAACAAGCCCTGGCAGAACTGGATAGTGTCCTTAGCCACCTGGAGGGCCTCTTTGCCCGAACACTAGTACCACGAGTGCTGATCCTCCTAGGGGGCAATGCCCTAAGCCCCAAGGAATTCTATGAACTTGACTTGTCCCGGCTGGCCCCCAACAGTGTGGACCAGAGCCTGAGCACAGCAGCTTGTTTACGCCGTCTCTTCCGAGCCATTTTCATGGCTGACGCCTTTAGCGAGCTGCAGGTTCCTCCGCTCATGGGCACTATCGTCATGGCGCAGGGGCATCGTGACTGTGGAGAAGATTGGTTTAGACCCAAACTCAACTATCGAGTGCCCAACCGAGGCCATAAACTAACTGTGACCCTGTCCTGTGGCAGACATTCCATCCAAACCACGGCTTGGGAGGATTACATTTGGTTCCAGGCACCAGTGACACTTAAAGGCTTCCATGAATGAATGAGGGTACTTCTAATCGTAAAAAAAGTGGCTGAATTTTTTCTCTCCTATGGCACTGAGTCACCTGTCTCTTGCTTGAAGTTGCTTCCTGGTGAGAGAGGAAGGTTCTGTCCTTCTGATTGTTTGCCTCCCCTGCTCACACTTGCTGGTGGGCTGATGATATGTTCCTGTGACTGTAATAACCATCACTGAACAACATCTCTTCTAATCAAGAGTTGATTTTCCAAGAGGGTGCTGGGTTAGGCATTTCTGTTTGGGGTTGGAAAGCAAAGATGGGTCCACAGACAGATACTGCTATGGAGGTAGCCCTTTTCTGCTGTTTGCTCTGTGCATTCAGAGTTTTTACCGGGGTTATAATGTGGGTGTGACTCATGAACTTAAATATAGAATAAATAGATTCATATTAAATTTTCCTGAAACTCTTTTGACTTAAAGAGACTTTTCACAGGGCTGGCTGGTTAGCTCACTTGGTTAGAGTGTGGTGCTAATAACACCAAGATCAAGAGTTTGGATCCCCATACCAGCCACCAAAAACAAAACTACAACAAAAAGAGACTTCAGGCTTGAGGCTAGAGTATTTTGTCTTTCTTCTTGACCTCTTCTGCTTCAGAGCTTCTAAGACTTTTCACTAATTTTTTTGGTGTTTGGTTGGTATGGATGTCTGAATCCTTGACCTTGGTGTTAAAAGGCCTCCCTCTAACCAACTGAGCTAACTGGCCAGCCCACTAATTTTTTTCCTCTTCTTCAGCCTCAGGCCAGTCTGGAAAGTTAAGTGACTTGGCCAAGGTTCTGTCAGTAGTTTGATAGCAGAATTGGGACTAGAGTCCTCATTAGCTAACTTCTAGCCCAGTGTTCTTTCCTTGCCACAAACTGATCTTTGTGATCCTTGAATTCTTTGTGCCCAAAGCAGGGGTGATTTTTGATGTGGGCAAAATTCTGATAAGGAACTTAGCTTATCAGGCTACTCAATGAGAGCTCAGTGATTTAGGGGAACAGTCTGGCCCTCTGCTTAATCTAAACTCTGAGCAAGTGTGCTGAAAGAACGGTGAGAAGAGAGGAGCTTCTCACAAGACTTTTCACCCTCAAAGAGCAGAGCTACAGCCCTGTTCATCAGCAAATGGTAACCTTTAGCTTTGAGTGTCACAGGTGCTGCTGGTGGTTAGTCAGGACAGGAAAAAGCTGCAGCATGTCAATCTTAAGGCAACTGTTGATTAATCACATGCCAGGCTTGGGGAGCTGAGGCTTGGAATGAGGCCCAGTAGCCCCCTTCAGCTGTTCTTGGATCTAAGTGGTCCAGGTAAACCTTGCCTATTCTGCCCTTCAGATCTGAGAAGCAAATGTCAGGGGAAGGGGGATGAGAAAGGAAAACTGAGAGAGTCTTTGCAAAGCCTGAACTTAGGCTGCTCCCAGGATTGCATGACATCTGATGGGATTCGCTCCCCGAGGCCGGATGTTCCTTCTGGAGTTCTGCCCAGCCTGTCCCCACTACAGCTGTTTGATGGCTGCTGGCAGTTACTATTGGCAGTATTGTCCTTAGCCAAACGTTGCCCTCTTGCCAGTGGCAGTTCCTCCTCAGCTACATCTGACTTGGCCATTCTGATCCTTGCTATTATCCTCTCTGGCTTGACACTGTCATGACCAGCAGGCACAGATGCACTTTGTCTCTGGGGAAGAACACCTTCTAATTTCCTGGAACCAAGTTGGAGACACAATTCTCACCCTGCTGGTGTTGGACATAGGTGTGTGCATGTGCGTGTGTATATAAATAAATGGGGACAATGATACACACACTGCAAAGTTGTTAGATTAGATAATGTATGTAAAGTGCCTGAAACATAGTATCAAATATAAAATATGTACTATTTTTTGTTTTATTATATAGCATACTATGTTTTAAGCACTCACATTATCTAATCCTAACAACTTTGCAGTGTATATATTCTTGTCTCCATTTTATAGATGAGGCTTGGGGAGATTGGATAACTTGTCTAAATGGTGAAATCTGAATTCCAACACGGTCTACCTGGCTCCATAGGCTGAATGTTTTACACTGTGCTGCACATCCTGTGTGGTTTTACTCTGAAATAATTAGTCAGGATTTGCCCTGCCAAAATAATACCAAGGTTAAGGGTTTGGATCCCTGTGCCGGACAGCTGCCAAAAAAACCCCCCAAAAACTGTACAACTCCCTTCTCTGGCTTCAGATTCTGGTTCCTGAAATTGAGGCTGCCATTAATAGGGGCTGAGTAAATATGGAATCAATGAAAACAAAACATTTGGTTTCTTTTCTGTGCTGTGACCACTTGAAACATATTCTACCAGCCAGAATTTCAGCTGCTTTTATGTCTAATGTTATTACCTTACAGAAGTGGGGGCCATATCTTCCACTTTGGGAAAAGTAAATATGGAATCAATGAAAACAAAACATTTGGTTTCTTTTCTGTGCTGTGACCACTTGAAGCATATTTTACCAGCCAGAATTTCAGCTGCTTTTATGTCTAATGTTATTACCTTACAGAAGTGGGGGCCATATCTTCCACTTTGGGAAAGAGAAGGCTGAAGGGTCTGACTAAAAAGAGTGGGGGAGTTATGAATAACGAGGTTTTAAGTTGTTTTGACATGGGAGACACATTAAGCCAACTCAGCTCCCTCAAACACTAATTTTAAAAGCCTTCCATAAACAATGCCTAGATAATCAAAACAAAGTAATTATCTGGGTAATTTAGACACTTATTTTCTATTGGCTTGGCATTGGGGCCCAGGTCATTCTGATTTCATGAGTCCTCTCCAAAGGAATCCAGAAGTTGAAAAGATTAGTATTAACAGTAAAGCCCATCGCCTTCTCTGACAACAAGCTTGTTGATTATATTAGGCTGTTTTCTGCTGCTGATAACAGAATATCTGAAGCTGGATAATTTATAAAGAAATGAAATTTATTTCTTACAGTTTTTTTTTTTTTTGTCTTTTTCCGTGTCCGGCAACAGATTGCAACCCAGTGCCTCGCTCTGTGGGATCCGAACCCTCGGCAGGAGTGCCACTGCACTTCCCAAGCGGCGCACTAGCGCAGTGCGCCACCGGACCGGCCCCTATTTCTTACAGTTTTGAGGCTGGGAAGTCCTAGGTCCAGGGAGCACATCTGGTGAGGGCCTTCTTGGTGGGGGCTCACAGTCCCATGGTGACAGGCAATCACATGGTGAAGGCTGAGAAGAGCATTTCCACATGCTCACTTGCTGTTCTTATAAAGCCACCAGTCTACTTGGTAACCCATTAAACCATTAACCCATTAATTCATGAATGTACTAATCCATTCATGGGGGCATAGTCTTCAGGATCCAATTGTCTTTTTTTTTTTTTTTTCCTTTTTGTTTTTTTTCGTGACCGGCAACGGATTGCAACCCTCAGTGTCGCGCCTGTACCGGACCAGGATGGGCAACGGGATCGCAACCCTCGGTGTTGCGCCCGCACCTTGCTCAGCCAGTGAGCGGCCGGTCTGTATGTGGGATCCGAACCCTCGGCGGGAGCGCCACCGCGCTCCCAAGCGGCACACTGTAGCAGTGCGCCACCGGGGCGGCCCCCCAATTGTCTTTTAAAGACTCCACCTTTCAAATACCATAGTCAGATTTCCCACCTTCTCAGCACTGTTACAATGAGGATCAAGCTCCAACATGAGCTTGGGGGATATTCAAACCACAGCGCTGAGGAATCTGTTTTTACATTTGTCCTTGACCGGGGACTCCAGAAATGGATGTAAAGTAGTCTCTAGCCTAGCAAGTGAAGAGCTCCTGGTGCAGTGGGGTTCTGGCCTTTCATCTGTTGCTATCATTTGAGTCTGAAAGCAACAGTTGTGGGGGCCAAGGAAGTAAAATGGAGGTGGTAGTTGATGGGAAAGTGTAGTCTGTAAATGTCACCCTTTTGTGCCCTCTCTGCATCCTCCTTTCCCAAGGTGTGGCCCTATACTTTGCCTAGATCTTCATTTATCACTTAGGTAGAATAGTCCTATGGAAGGGGTAAATAGAGACATTCAGTGAAGACTGAAGAGAACAGAATGGATGGACTCCGTTCTTGGGGTGGGGGAAGGAATTGTCAGAATCTTAGACTTTTATTTATTTTTTTACTTTTTTGGGGGCGTCTGGCGGGTTAAGAAGATCCAAACCCTTGACCTTGATGTTTTCAGAGCCACGCTCTACTGAGAGCACTAATCAGCCAGCCAGAATCTTAGACTTTTAGCCAGGAGGGATCTCAAATTCTTTTCTTCACAGATAGTTAAGAAGCCAAGATGTGACATAACTGGGATGAAATAATACAGCTGGTGTTAGTGTGGACAGCTCTGTATTGTTTTTGTTTCTAAGTCCCTATTGCATATACGGTGAGGACTCAGTAAATGTCGACTATGTGAAAGGGCTCGGGGAGGGCCAAAATATCCATGGAATTGGACTGGGTTGGAACCTCCATCCCCATACTGTAGTCTACCTATAGCAAGGGAAGCCACACCGTTGCCGTGACAACTGAAGACAACCTGTCCCAAACTCCGGAAAGGAAGGGGCGGGCGGAGGGGGGCGGGGGCTGGCTAGCGTATGACCAGGCTTTACGGACGGGCTCCGTGGGGAGAAGGGCTGGGCGAAAGGCGGTCCGCCAGGCTGAATCCTGCTTCCTGCCTGACGGAAGGGCGGAGCTCCGGGTCTCCATGGAGACGGCTTCCCCAGCAACCCAACGGGCGTTGAGCAGAGCTGCTGGCCGCATGGATGCGGAGAGCCTCCTGCTGTCTCTGGAGCTGGCGTCCGGCAGTGGGCAGGGCCTCAGTCCGGACCGTCGGGCCTCGCTGCTCACTTCACTTACGCTGGTTAAGCGCGACTACCGCTACGATCGGGTCCTCTTCTGGGGCCGCATCCTCGGCCTCGTCGCCGATTACTACATCGCGCAGGGCCTGAGTGCAGACCAGCTCGCCCCGCGCAAGACGCTCTACAGGTGGAGGCGGCACTGCGCTGGGCGGGGCGCGGTCGCAGCGGGATACCGAAGGCCGGCTACCCCGGGGCAGGGAAGGGGTGGGCCTTTGGGGGCAGGATCGAGGCGGACGGAATCGGGAAGGGCTTGAGAGGCGGCACCTGGGGACGGAAAGGAGGCGGTTAAGGAAAGGGGCGGAGCCTGAGGAGGCGGGGAAGCCGATGGGCGAGGTCCACGAAGGCGGGGCCCTCTGAGGGAGGACGCGTTCTCGGCCTGGGGGGCCAAGAAAAACTTAGACGAGGATGGATTTATAATAGAGGCAGGACAAGAACGGAGGCGGAGCAAGGTGAAGGTTCTTGGAGAACTGTGACCTGGAGTAGAAGCCAGATGTGAGCCAGGTGCCTAACCTGGCACTCCGAAGGACTCAGTTTGGAGAAGGGTCGGACGCCCAGGGGGGTGGGTTGGTGCTGTTTGGAAGTGGGTACAGAAACATCTTCGATGGAGGTGTCAGCTCTGCAGCAGATGGAGCTATTGGAAGAAAAGGAATGGGGAAAAAAGGGGTGTAGAACTGGGGAAAATTCCCTGGACCCTACCATACAGGACCATCCAGCCTCTTTTTGACCACCACCAGCAATGATGGGGATCTTACCACCTTATAAAGCAGTCTTTTCAGGCAGCAGGTAGTTGGAGAACTCATTTATCTATGAATACATCAACCCAGCATTGACCGGATGCATCGTGTGCTGGACTTGGGTTTATAAAGATGGCCAGGACATACCTCTTGTCTCCTAGTTATTCACATCCTAGGGAAGGAGACTCAGCAATAACAGCACTGATGTGTTAAAACTAAAAAAGAGGTGTACACGAAAGGGGATCAAGGTGGGCCTTCTTACAGAGAACAACTAAATAAGATCACTAAAGGAGTAATTTGTTTGAGTTCTGAAAGATGAGCAGTTCTCCAGGAAAGTGTGAGGGAAAAGCATGACAGTTAGAGGGAACAATTCTGCAAACTCTTGTTGGCTAGAGAAGGCTTGGAGTGTTTGGGAGAACAGCAGGTAGGTAAACATGACAGTTGCAGTATAGGGTGTTACATGGAACCAGATGGAGAGGCCAAGGGGTTTGGACTTTGTCCACAGGCTATGGGAAGCTATTGAGGGGCTTTAAGCAAGAAGAACCTGCTTAGATTTGAGTGGGCAGAATGGCCTGGAAGTGAGGTGAGCATTTAGGAGTCTGTTGTAGTGTCCACATGAAAAGTACTGAAAAGGGCCGGCCTGTGGCTCACTCGGGAGAGTGCGGTGCTGATAACACCAAGGCCCCGGGTTCGGATCCCATATAGGGATGGCTGGTTCGCTCACTGGCTGAGCGTGGTGCTGACAACACCAAGTCAAGGGTTAAGATCCCCTTACCGGTCATCTTTTTTTAAAAAGAAAAAAAAAAGAAAAGAAAAGTACTGAAAAGAAGAAGCTGAGGGAATGGAGGGGAGGGCATGGGTTGGAAAGATTTAAGTGGTAGAATTGGCAGAACTTGAGACTGATTGAATGGGGGTGGTGGCAAAGAAGAGGTCAAGGTTGACCCCTCCTTCCAGCTTAGGCAGCTGAGTAAGTGTTGGTGCCACTCACTAGGAGAGAATTCAGGGAGTAGGATTAGGGAAGACATAGTGAATTTATTGTGAGTTGCCTGGGGGACAAGGTGTTTAGACAGCATATTAAAGTACAAATCTGGAGTCCAGAAGAAAAATTTTGACTGAAGATAGAGATTTGGGATTCATTTCATTTTATTATTCTGTATGTATTTGTTGAGCACCTACTGTGTGCTCAGCATTGATTTAGGTACCAGGAATTAGTGGTAAATGAGACAAAGTCCTTGTCTTCATGGAGCTTATGTTGTGGTTTAGGGGGCCGGAAAGGGGAGACAGACGATAGATAAACACAGACATATATTGTATCAGGTGGTGTTAAGTGCTAAGGGGCATAGAGAATGAAGGAAGGGGTACTATTTTAAATAGGGTGGTCAGAGATGGCCTTACTGGCAAGGTAACATTTGAGAAAAGACCTGAAGTGACTGAAGGAATGAGCTATGTGGGTATCTGAGGAAACAGAATTCTAGGCAAGTGCAAAGGTCCTGAGGCAGATGTGTGCTTGGTGTGTTTGTATAGCCCTGTAGAGACTAGTGTGGTTAGAGAGGAATGAGTGAGGGGGAATTCTGTAGAACATGAGATCAGAGAGGAACAGGGTGGGAAATAATAATGCAGGGCCTTGTGGGACATTGTAAGACTTGGCTCAATGAGAAGCCATTGGAAGGTTCTGCGTAGAAGAGTGACATGCTCAGGCTTAGGTTTGAGTTGGGTGGGAGCTAGTCTAAAAGGAGAGTAGATGTAGAAGGAGGGAGACCAGTTAGGTGTCTACTGTAATATCCAGGCAAGAGTAGGGGGTGGCTTAGGCTGTAGTGGAGCCAGTGGAAGTGGTTGGATTCTAGATACCAGCTAGGCAGTAGCTGGAGCTCTGGAAAGCTCCAGCCTTCCAGGTAGGTGAGACTGCAGAGAGAAAAGAGGGGTGAGAATAGATCCCTGGAAATACTTAAGACACTGGAAGATGGAGAGGGGAGATGTCATTGGAAATAGAAATGAAGTGTTTGTTGGCCATTAGGTGTTAGCTGAAGGCCTTCTCCCAAGCAGGTTCTTGGAGTGGTGGGAGTAGAAATCATGGTTCAGTGACCTGAAGAGTGAAAGGGAAGGGGAGGAAGGGGCCCCACAGGGCAAATTGTTGTTCTGAGATTACTGTTCAGAACTGAAGGGCCGGCTTGTGGCTCACTCGGTAGAGTGCGGTGCTGCTAACACCAAGGCCACGGGTTCGGATCCCATATAGGGATGGCCGGTTCGCTCACTGGCTGAGCGTGGTGCTGACAACACCAAGTCGAGGGTTAAGATCCCCTTACCAGTCATTTTTAAAAAAAAAAAAAAAAAAAAAAAAAACTGAAGAAGAGGGAGGGAGGGACAGGAGAAGCATTTTCTAGAGGGGCATGGGTTTAAGGGCTGTTGTTGTTTTAGCAGGCTGAGAGGTTTTTATGTTGAGAAGGAACCATTGCAGAGTGAAGGGTGAGAAGATAGCAGAGATCAGGCTGAGGACACAGGCCCTGAGTGGGTCAGAGAGGAGTGGTGAGGATGTCTTCTCCTAGTGGGAAGTGAGAAAGGGCCTGGGTGGGACCTGGGGAGTTCTCCTAAAGGCCTCAAAGGGGAGAGGTCCTTGAGCCAAGGCTGAGCTTTCCTGAGAAATGGGAGGGAATGGTTGTGCTGTTGGCTCAGGAGGCAGGCTGAGCACGAAGTTAGGACCCACCAGAGCGGGGGTAACCACAGTTGAGGAGAGTTCAGCTTCCAGAATTTAACAGTCTGGATATCTAGGAAGAAGCTCTTTTAATTTCAGCATACAGCTCAGCTGGTTACAGCGTGGTGCTGTAACACCAAGATCGAGGGATCCCTGTGTTGGCCAACAGGAAAAAAAAAAAAATTCAGCGTACATAAAACTTTTATGACCTTTAAAAAACATAAAATTGAATTTGCAGGACAAATGAGAGTGGGGTGCACCATAGGCACTTAATGCTTCGAAGGGTCTGAAAACAGCATTGGGAGGAAGATGTAAATTCCAACAGCTTTTCTTGGGTCTAACTTACTAGGGAGAAGGGAAGGTGGAAGAAAGACTGGGTGAGAAGCTAGAGTTGGACTCCAGGGATGATGTGGGTGTTGTTGACAGCCTGAACTGCACAGAGTGGAGCCTCTTGCCTCCTGCCACAGAGGAGATGGTGGTGCAGACGTCTGTGGTGAAGGGCCGCTTCATGGGGGACCCCTCCCATGAATATGAACACACCGAGCTGCAGAAGGTGAATGATGGTGAAAAGGTCTTTGAAGAAGAAGTAGTGGTGAGTAAAGAGGAGGAGAGGAGAGAGAGCCTGAACAAATTGGCCATCCAAAACCCAGCCCAATAGAAATTATGGCAACCACTACTGTTATGATTATCTTCACTGCTGCCAGGTTGGGTGTTTGAGTACCCACGTGTACTGGGCACTGTGCTACTGTGCCTGTATCATCTCTTTTAATCCTTACAACTCTATGAAATTGGTACACGACTTTTCAGGTGGTAGAAAGGAGGACACTGAAGTTTAGAGAGGTTAAGTGACTTGCCCAGGGGCACACAGCTCCTGAACAAGGGGGTGAAGAGAGTGAATAGGCAGCTCTTGTGGAAGATTAGCTCTGGGGTGGGGGTTGGGAAGAGGGAGTTCTGTGCTGTGCTCTGGGGTCAGGGAATGTGCACAGGCTCTTATTCGTTGTATCAGTTTTCATTTTACTAGGTGATACAATACATCTACATGGTTCAAAATTCAAAGGTCCAAAAAGGAATATAGCGGGCTGGCCAGTTAGCTCAGTTGGTTAGAGTGCAGTGTTATAGCACCAAAGTCAAAGGTTGGGACCCCCATACCGGCCAGCAACCAAAAAAAAAAAATAAAGTTCTTCCCATCCCTGTCCACCTGTCACACAGGTCCTCTCTCTGGGGGATGTTAATGTAGGTGACCGGTAAGGGGATCTTAACCCTTGACTTGGTGTTGTCAGCACCACGCTCACCCAGTGAGCAACCGGACATCCCTATATGGGATCCGAACCCATGGCCTTGGTGTTATCAGCACCACACTCTCCCGAGTGAGCCACGGGCCAGCCCCTGCTTTTATATTTTAAAAAGGCAAAATAAATAACATTGAAACATGGTGACAGGGTGGTATGTCTCTGGAAGGGTACATAAGAAACCATTAATGGTGGTTGTCCCCAGTGAGGGCAAGTTGGGGGTAGAGGACTGGGGTGAGAGAAAGACTAATTTTGTTTTTGTAGTTTTGAATATCATACTACCTGTATGTATTACCAATTAAAAAATAAATAGAAAGAAAGGAAGGAAGGAAGTCTTGATAGGGCAGGTGAGGGCTTGCCCAGTGTGATCTGTGGCCCTGGCATCTTCACCATGGTGTCTCAGGTGAGATGGTCATGCAGAGAGGGTCCTTGCACTGGAGATGAGTGGGTACAGTGCCCTGGCAGGATGTCTCCTCTCCTGTCTCCTCAGGTCCAGATCAAGGAAGAGGCCCGCTTGGTGTCCGTCATTGACCAGATTGACAAAGCTGTGGCCATCATCCCCCGAGGTGCCCTCTTCAAGACCCCTTTTGGACCCATTCATGTCAATCGGACCTTTGAAGGTGAGCTCTCAGGGCCTCTCTCAGCGGCAGGAGGGTGTCTCTTCCCTAGTACAGTCAGACATAATGTCTGGTAGTCAAGGGGGAACCTGCCCATTTCCTTGGAGGAGTAGCTGCGGCCATATCACCTAGGAGGATGTGCCTAATGTCCTGGCAACTGTGGTTGGCATGGACTACCCAGTTACTGCATGCTGAATCTCTTCTACTTGAGGGGTGGGAGAGTGTATGGTCACCTGGGTCCCAGGGCTTTACATGGGTCCGGGCTACCTGCCTTTTCCCACCTTCCTCCTCCTTGGTCTCTTCTCACTGCAGGATCTGGGCCAAGTTTGGACTGAGGAAACACTAATCCCTTTTCTCTCTGCAATTCTCTGTCAGTGGTTGACTGATTCCTTCGCAAGCCCCTCCATGTGGTCCCAATGCGGAGAGAAAGGGGCTGTGGGGTTTTGCCCGACCACCCTCTTCCTGCCTGTCAACTTTTTCTAGGACTGTCCTTGTCTGAGTCCAAGAAGCTCAGTTCCTACTTCCACTTCAGGGAGCCTATTGATATGAAGAATAAGACCTTGCTTGAGAAGGCGGACCTGGACCCCTCCTTGGATTTCATGGACTCCCTGGAATATGACATCCCCAAAGGTAATAGTCCATTATCTCCTGACATGGGATCTGCTCCCAGGTCAGAGCAGTGGGCCATGCCTCCTGCCATTCTCCTCTAAGATTGGCATCAAAGGCCTGGGGTGGGAACTGATGGCTCACCATGGGTCCTTGAAGGTTGGCCTTCCCTAGGTCCCAGCTCATGGTAGACACTTTGTAAATGTTTTGAATGACAAAAGGTAGGATTGTTTTCCATATGCTTCCACAGACAGGAAGTATCTCAGTGTCTCTTGACTTTTATAGCAATCTTGAATGGAAACAGATTGGGAATCTATCCCCAGACATGAAAATAGCCCTGAAAATATTAACCATACATACATCTCAACTTTTACTTTTGGGACTCTAGCCAATGCTTGGCACATAGCTGGTGCTCAATAAATGAGTGTTAATTGACTGAATAGCAAACTACTTGTTAAGGAAATGAGTTCTATATGTTTGTTTTCTGCTGTGTGTGCGGTACTTTTTAAAGCGCACAGCTTCAGAGGCCTTCCTGTGCTGAAACCCAGCAGTTGTTGGCAGGGTCACAGAGACCCCATTTCCTTCCTTTGAACCTCAACAGTAGAGAAAAGCATGTCCTTGAATGCTATAACCCAAGATAGGTGCAGGCTCTAGGCAGTTCGAGCCAGACCCACGGCATGGACTCAGGGCCCTGCCTCTTTCCTGCCCTGTGTTGGGTATTTCTGAGAACTAGAGGGACTTCATGATGAAGATGGCAATGATAATGACAATAATAACAACTAACTCCTTAAAGCAATGCCACTGCTTATTGTGTGACAGACACTGTACTCAGCCCTTTCCATGTCTTACTCTCATTTTATAATCTTCACAGCCAGCCTATGAAGTGGACACTATTATTATCCCCATTTTACAGGTAAAGAAGCAGAGGCTTAGAGAGTTAAACCCAAGTGTACAGTAAGTGTTAGAGCGTGAGAATCCAGGGCTCTGGCATTCACAGTTGTGTCAAGCAAATGAGAATGACGGGAACGACAGGAAAATAGTCACCCCCACCACTAGGGGGCAACACTTCTGAGGAACAGGGAGCAATCCAGTTGGGCTGGAACTCAGGATGGAGGTGGGATGGCAAGGGCTCTGGAATCAGACAGCTTGGGTTGGAATCCTGAATTGGCCACTTGCTAGCTGTGTGACTTCAGGCAAGTCCTTCAATTTCCTGTGCCTCTATTTCATTTCTTTCTTTCTTTCTTTTTTTAAAAAAAGATGACCAGTAAGGGGATCTTAACCCTTGACTTGGTGTTGTCAGCACCACGCTCAGCCAGTGAGCGAACTGGCCATCCCTATACAGGATCCAAACCCATGGCTTTGGTGTTATCAGCACCACACTCTCCCAAGTGAGCCACGGGCCGGCCCTCTGTTTTCTCATTTCTAACAAGTGAAAATTGATATTTTCTACCTGATTGGGTTGTTATGAGAACTAAATGAGTTAACTCATATCCAAAATGCTCACACAGGGCCGGCCCGTGGCTCACTCGGGAGAGTGCGGTGCTGATAACACGAAGGCCCCGGGTTTGGATCCCATATAAGGATGGCCGGTTCGCTCACTGGCTGAGTGTGGTGCTGACAACACCAAGTCAAGGGTTAAGATCCCCTTACCGGTCATCTTTTGAAAAAAAATAAAAAATAAAAAAAATAAAAATGCTCACACACAGTGCCTAACACACAGTAAGGACTGAAAAAAAAAAAGAATAATTATTATTGATATTGTTTTTAGTGGCAAAAGGTCCTTAGAGATGAGTTTGCCAAGTGTAGGAGGGCCTAGAAAGCCAAGGTAGTAGAAACTGCTGGTGACTTGTGAGGAGGTCTCTGATAATAAGGTAGCAGTTCACAGGTAGATGAAGAAAGGGCAAGGCGAGCCAGGGATCAGGAGGCCATTTCAGGCCACTGCAATGCCTCAGGGCCAGGTGTTGGTCCTGAGAGGGTAGGAGTGCCACCAAGGAGTGGCTACTCTGCCACATGGAGGTGTTCAAGTCAAACTATGCTGAGCCTGGCCAGTCCTGCAGAGATGGATAGGAGGGGCTCCCAGACCACTGGGGGAGATATAGATTTATAGGGTAGGGGCATTTCTCATCTATCAGACATACTTCTCAGACTCTTGTTATCTCTTCCAATTCTGCTCCCAGCCTTGTCAGGAGCCAGAGGGGACTGCACATCCCTCGTTGATAAAGGGAGCCAGGAATGTGGTGGTAGTGGGACCCCAGTGCCAGGGACTGAGGGGTGAACTGACAGAAGTCCTCTTTTTTTTTTTTAAAAGATGACCGGTAAGGGGATCTTAGCCCTTGACTTGGTGTTGTCAGCACCACGCTCACCCAGTGAGCTAACCGGCCATCCCTATGTGGGATCTGAACCCTTGGCCTTAGTGTTATCAGCACCGCACTCTCCCGAATGAGCCACAGGGCCGGCCCGACAGAAGTCCTCTTAATTCTCCTAATCTGAGGGCAGCAGCCCCGTCCCCTGATTGAGGGTGTGTCTGGGAAGCCCTTTGCAGCCTCTCACCTGCAGTTGGATGCTCCACGGGGATGAGGCTGTCCCTCCAAGGTGCTGAGTCACTGGACCCTGATTGAGGGTGTGTCTGGGAAGCCCTTTGCAGCCTCTCACCTGCAGTTGGATGCTCCATGGGGATGAGGCTGTCCCTCCAAGGTGCTGAGTCATTGGGGGCTAGCGTCACAGCTCCTCCTGCCCCATCGAGCCTCATCCTGTTTGGTGGGAGGGACTAAGAGGGTGCTAGAGCTTCTGCAGCCAAGAGTGAAGCCAGCTAGATGGGGCGGGGCCCAGCAAAATCTTCCTAGGGGAACACCATCAGCCCTGTCTGCCCTGCCTTCTGGAGTAAAAGGGACACAGCAGGCAGCTTTTTCTCCTTGCAGCAGAGGAAGTAATATGTGGACTTTAGGGGTCTTCTGAAAGGCTGCTGGGGCCACCCTGATGTGTCTAGTCAGGAGGTGAATTCATCAAGCCTCTGGGAGGTATGGATCTGGGCCTGGGAAGTGGGCAAGTTGCAGTGGCCTGAGGCCCTAGGCATCCTATTCCTACAGTGGGCCTGAGGGCTGAGGATCAGCTGCTGGCTCCACTTCCCAGTCCTCCCCAGCATGTTGCTTTGTCCTTGGTGTGTGTGGGCTGGAGGGGAGGAATGCTTGTGGCCTTACCTTGGGAAACCTCCCCACAGCCTCTAGGCCTCCAGCTCTCTTCAGCTCCCTTCCTCCCAGAGTCACAGCAGAAAGCCTCCAGGAAGTCAGGCCCACATTTTTCTCATGATGGTTTGGTGGGGACCATAGAGTAGGGGCAGAAGCATGGATGGCTAGGGGAGAGCAGACAGCTCTGATTTCCCTCCCAGACTCTCTTCCTCATCAGCCAGTGGAAGCTGCTGGGAGACTCCTCTGCCAGGCAGACAGCAGTCGGGCTGGTTGGGCTACGAAGTGGGGCCAAAACCCTGAGGAAGAGTTCTCTGGGACGCCGGGACTGGCTGGAGGGGTGGGATTGGGTAGCTGTATTCTGCCCAGGTAGGATCATTGCTTCCTTTCTGGGTCTGAGGCAATTGTTCATGGTGACTTCATGTCACCTCTGAGGAGGTATGGTTTAGGTTGACACTGTCCCTGGGACTTCTGCTCTCTGCACCCATGGAGGTAGGCCAGGAGCCTAGCAGCTTATCCTTGGGCCAGCCTTGGCTAAAGAGAGGAGTGGGAGGGGATGTTACCTGGGGGCACTAATGTTTTCCTGAGCTGTCATGCTGTGCTTTGGGATCTGCAGTTTTGTGGGAATGTGTAGCTTTGGGTGCCAGCACCTAGTTCTGGGGTGGCAGAACCATGCCAGTGGATGTAGTGCAATGGCTGTGAGTTCTTCAACCTTGGGCTGCAGCCAGGTGACAGAGATGGAACACTTTGTCAGGTGGCCAGATTTCTAGGCAGTATCGTGCAATTCAGTGCTCCTTAATCTTTCACTCTATCAGCAAATAGCCAGGCATTGAGCAGCTACTACATGCCAGGCACTTACAGTGTCCTTGGAACAATAGATGCCTCCCTTGCCTCACAGAGGCTTGGGAAGATCATGTGAAGCAGAGGATGGGAAAGGGAAATGTGAACTAGAAGGTGCCTTACAAATGGCATCAACAGTGTCCTGGGAAGCAGCAAGGGGCAGGCAGAGGAGTGGAGGAAGTAGAGCAGAAGGGCTGGAGGAAAGATGCCTCTTCTTGCTTTGCTCTGAGCTAGAGCAGGGAGCTCTCAGGAGCTGCCAAGTGCAGACTGGCGCTCTGTCACAGCAAGCTCTCAGCAGCAATGCCCAGTTCAGGCAGCAGAGGGCAGTGAGGGGCCCGCCTGCCTGTCTGGAAAGGGGCCTTTGAAAGCTGGTGGCGGTGGTGATTGAGGAGGGGGCAGGGGACAGGTGAGACAGGGCACTGGAGAGGAATGGGGAACATAGTGCCCAGGATCAGCCTTCTCTTGGGGGTGTGTGCAGGTGGAACTCATTTCCTGCCCCGGTCCCTTGGAGTGCTCAGCCTTCTGGACCAGGGGCCTGGCCCTGCCACCCATCAACAAGACAGGGGATTGGCCCCAGGGGTACCTCACTCTTCCTCTTCTGTTCCCAGGCTGCTAGGGGATTTGACTCTTCCCTTGTGGACCCAGTGGGGGAGGAGAATTGTTCCTCCTACTGTGAAGCCATGGCCATGTTTTTGTGAGTGATGAAAAAAATTTTTTTTGGTGCTGGTCTGAGGGGAGGGTTGAATCCAATCTGTTGTCCCTGGACAGCCTGATCCCCAGCCTGGCCTACTCGATGCCTCAGTGTTAATCTGAGAGCTTTGCTACCTTTCTTCCTGGACGGCAGGAGAATGTCATTATGGTACATACAGACTAGTCTGACGTTTCCACACTAGCAAGTCTGGTGAGGCCCCCTGGGGCCCAGGAAACCCAGGAGGACTTCCTACCAATTACAAGAGGCTCCACTCCTGATTTACCAGCCTGTGCTCCACCACATCCTCAAAACACAGACCTTCTGGAAGATAGTGGCTGCCAGGGGACAGAAGGAGAGGTTTAGGGAAACTTGGAAGAGACCGGGGGCTGGGAACCAAAACACCAAGGCGGCAGGAGGCTCCTTCCCTGAGTCCTAGAGGAGGCACCGGCGCTGGCTGGGCCCAGCCTTTTCAGCAGTTGCAGTAAGTGGGTGATGGTGAACAGCAGTGCTTGGCTCCTCAGGTAGATGCTACGTGACTTCTGGCACATTGAGAGCCTGTGTGTTTCCCGGGTGACCAGCTGAGCCAGGGACGATGAGAGGACAGGAGTGTGGCAGGAATGCTAGAGAGGGAGGGAGGCAGCGCTGCTTGCTGGCTGGCCCCTCACGTGCTGCTACTGTGCTCTGCCAGCACCCTTCAGCCTCCTTGGCATTGTCCTGCCCTGGTGGGGGCACTCTATTTCTCTAGCATCCCTGCCAGTTTCTCCTCGCTGCCTGGGTGGGAGCCCCTGCTGATGGCCTGGGCCACTTTGTGTGAGACCCCCCACCTCTTGTCTACTGGAGGCAAGAGGTGGTCAAACCCTAGAGGAGGCAGACTGGTGTGAAGGCAGGTCAGGACCCAGCCACTGCCCGGTGTGCCAATGTGCTGACAATTAACTGATGAGAAGGGTCTAGGTTGGGGAACTCCGGGTCCATCCAGTCTTCTTCAGGGCAGCATTTTGCCCTTGAAGGCTGCAAATTTCTCTGAGTGGGCAGACAGGAATGAGGCACAGCCTGGTCTTTCTTAATTCAAGGGGCTGTGCGACTGCAGGCTCCAAGGGCAGGAAGGGACTGCATTTCTAGGAGACTGGCCCCAGACGATGCCCTGGGCACTGGTAGGGACAACTAAGGGAAGCTAGGCAATGGTAACTTCCTGGGCTTGTGCTTCTTGACAAGGCCAAATGCAGAGGACTAGGAACATTTGGCTCTGCCATTCTCCCACCCTTGTCACCCCCCAGGTGATGTTTTCTGGAGACACATGCCAGGAAAGCAACAGGCTAGTGAAGGCCAAATGCAGAGGACTAGGAACATTTGGCTCTGCCATTCTCCCACCCTTGTCACCCCCAGGTGATGTTTTCTGGAGACACATGCCAGGAAAGCAACAGGCTAGTGCCTCTTGAATTCTGAGGAGGGCAGGTCTAGGTGGTAGAGGAACCTCAGGCACCCACAGAGAAGTTGTAAGAGCCAGGGGAAATATGCCCCCTTCCTGGGGGCAGTGCTCCAGCCAGAGCCCTGCTAACGCAGGGACTCTTCTTGATGCTGTCCAGCAGGCACTGGGTGGCTTAGAGGAGCTGACATGTCCACATTGTCTTCTACTTCATCATCCCATGCATGGGTGGTGGCACTTGGTGCTGGCCACTACACAAATACTAAGGTGAGCTGAATTGGCTTCTCCCTGAGCAGGGCCAGAGCAGCCAAGCTCTCAGAAATTTTTTTTTTCAAAAGATGGTAAGGGGATCTTAACCCTTGACTTGTTGTCGTCAGCACCATGCTCACCCAGTGAGCTAACCGGCCATCCCTATATGGGATCCGAACCCATGGCCTTGGTGTTATCAGCACCACTCTCTCCCAAGT
This sequence comes from Galeopterus variegatus, assembly GCF_000696425.1. Lineage (NCBI taxonomy): Eukaryota > Metazoa > Chordata > Mammalia > Dermoptera > Cynocephalidae > Galeopterus > Galeopterus variegatus. The sequence goes on along the minus strand of NW_007726380.1, from coordinate 151,974 downwards.
GAGCCACAGGCTGGCCCCAGAAAGCTCTGGTTTTGACCTGGGCGGGAGGCTGCATACTGAGCAGGGCTGAGCTGCCATCAGGATCAGGGGTTCCTGGCAGTCAGGTCTCTCAGATGCAGGGTGGCCCCTAGTGGGTGGGAATTGAGTTGTGAGGCTATTGGGTGTGGAGTGACCAGGGTGGGCCATGGTTGGAGGTGGCCTGTGGAGAAGCTGGGGTGGCAGGAGCCAAGCAGCCGGGCTGAGCTGGCAGCTGATGAAGGCCTCAAAGCAGCTCTCAGTGCATGGCTGGCTGGTCCAACACCAAAACCTTCAAAGCATTTGCCTTTTTGGCAGGGCCTGGAACAGGGCTGTGGCTGGGCCCAGGCCGGGAGAGGCCTCAGTGCGCAGGGGAATAGAAGCCCCAGATCTGCATCCAGAGGCGATTTTCCCAGGCTCCTTCCTCCCACACAGCGGCTCTCTCCCTTGGTTCTGGAACTGGATCAGGCTCTTCCAGCCAAGTCCTCGTGGCTGCACAACTCAGCCCTGGCTGGGCTGCTCCTGTCTAGGGGAGCAAAAACCAGGGCAGAACCAGGGATAGACAAAGGCTCATTAGTGGCAGCCCAAGTCCCCTCCCACCAAGCTCCCAGTCTCCCAGCTGCCAGGAAGGGCCACTGAGCTGGAAGACATGAGATGGTCAAACTTCTACTTGAGCCCCCTGGTCTGGCCTAATCCATCTCAGAGCACAGGCTTGTGGGACTGGGGAAAGGAGAGCACAATAGCAAGTAAGGGCAAACCATGGTAGGACTAAAGGTCACTGGTGATTCCCCCTGGCACAGTGTGAGAAGCCTGGAGAGTGTCTCCCCTAGCCCAGCCCCAACTACCCTCTGCTGTGGATTCAGCCTCCTCCCTGACTTAACCTTTAGCTAGACCTGCTGACAGGAACAAGATCGACTGATTTGAGCTTCACCTCTTTTCATATCCTTGCTCTCCCTATGGAAGTGGTTTTAGTGAACAGTGAAATAGCTAAAAGGCAATTAAAAGTAAAGTGTCTGGTGAATTAAAATTGTTTTCCCTTTCCCAGCAGAACCTTTGCACTGGCATGGCTGCCCTAGGAACCAGGGCCTCTGCACAAGTTGCGGAGCTCTGGCTCCAGCAGCACCCAGGCCTCACCCCCTGCCCCTCCTTCCCAGGGTCCTGGAGCATCCAGATGGAGCGGGGCAACGCCTTGGTAGTGCTGCGCAGCCTGCTCTGGCCAGGCCTCACTTTCTACCACGCTCCCCACACCAAGAACTATGGCTACATCTATGTAGGTACTGGTGAGAAGAACATAGACTTGCCCTTTATGCTGTAGGATGGGGGCCAGCCTAGATGTCTTTTACGTACAATTGAAACATTTTCATAAATTTCAGTGAACCTGCCTTGTTTGTTCTGTCCTGCTTCCCTTCATCTCCACCTCCATCTGGTATCCAGGCTCTGAAAGGCCCCTTGAACCAGGAAACCCATCCTAAGGCAAGTGACAGAGGGTTGGAATGTGCTAACAAAAGAGATGCTAGATAAGGACAGATATAAATGGCTGTGAAAGCAGGTGACAACTAGAGGCCCTTTGGGGAAGGCAGCTTCTTGGACTCAGATGAGAGCTGTACGTGGGCCAGGTAACCCAATTCACTCCTTCCTTGCAGCACCCCAGACTAAAGAGCTAACAGCTGTCAATAAAGATGGGAACCTATTTGGCCCATGAACCCCCCTCCAGTTGCATTCACGTGGCCCATCACAAGAGATCAATGACTCAGCAGCCTAGGCAGTGCACATTTCCCAAGCAGTGAGCACACACCCAGTGGGTAAACCTATGAGTTTGGTTTATGACATTCCTTCAGGCAAAACTCCTGTCTCCCAGCACTGAACATAGCCCAAGGGTCATGAGACCACAGCAGCTGCCAAGGGACCCTATTGCCCTGCCTGCCCCTAACTCTCAGCACTGCTACTGGGTAGGCCAACGATACTGAAGTTAGTCTCACTGTCCCTTGTGCCATTCATGTTGGAAGGGCCAGGCCATCATGGAGGGATGGGGCAGGAGTACAGTTTTGGCTGAGGGCTCACGGCTGGCCACAGTGGAGGTGCAGAAGGAGCTCTGGCCAGGTCCTCAGAAAGCCCTGATCTCAATGGTACAGCTTCAAAGGCATTCTTGAATAGGAGACATTGTCCTTCAGGAGAGGTGACCCCACAGCCATGCGAACCTTGTTCCAGCAGGGGCCTTTGTTGTAGATGGGCTTGACAGAGTGGGTAGACCAGCGGGTCAGGTACCTGTGGAGGGAGGACAAAGAGGTGGGTATGCAGGCTGGGGCACCCTGCTGGAACTGGGAGAGTGGGGTACTGCCACCTTGGGTCAAGCCACGGCTGGCCAAGCAAACCCTTTTACCAGTTTTCCTTTTTTGAAGGGCAGGGAATTTTCCTGGGAGTAACTGCTTAGTGTCCTGTAAACAGATGGGCTGGGCTCCTGCTGCTGCAAGTGTGTGTGGCCAGGGTCAGCCAGCCCAGGGCCATGAGCTCCCTTGATCTTTATGAGTTGTCAATGTTTGTGTTTGCCGGGGAGAAGGATTGTTGCTGACGTATGGGCCTGGAGGAACCCTTCACTCTTCCCCACTTGGCTCACTCTGCCACCCCAACCTTCAGGGAACTCCCCAGGGCACCATTAGTGGAAGACCCCTGCCCCTCACGCAACCTATAATGGAAGCCAATGGGTGAGAACCCGTGGGTGTGGCCCTCGCCCAGGAAGGTTCCTGGGAAGTAGGAGGGGGTGGAGAAAGATGACTGCTGCCCATGGTCCTTTGGCCTCCTCTGGGGATGGCCAGGGCCCTGATAGTTCCTGGAAAAGTGGCTCATGTCAGCTAGGCTTGGGGTTTCATGTGTCCACAATGAAACTTGGATCCTGTCCAGAAAGGTTCAACCTTCGTTCCGAAAACTCAGCCATGTAAAGGCCAGAAATCTTCCCCTGCCTCCACTCTAGGTTGGGGCTCAACCCAGCCGCCTCTAGAGACCCTGAAATGAGAAGCTTTTTAGTTTAAAAAAACAAGTAACCTTGGCTGAAATTTTTAGATTAAAAAAAGTGAAAAAATGATTGCTGAGCTATGCGTTTCAACTGTGCTCCCCTGGATCTTGGTCTTCGGCTGTCAGCCCCAAGCAGAGGGCCTCCAGTGTCCACTAGAGATGGCGATGCTCCTGTCAGGGTGATGACTGTATAGGGGGCTGGCCCCTGGGACTGCTTTTTCTAGTCAGTGGTGCTGGGGCAACGGCAGAGTAAGGTAAAGGGAGGAGAACACCTGCTGGCCCTTTTGCTGGCCTCTCCCAGTCTTCAGAGGGGTATGTGGGGGAAGAGATGGGGTATGGGAGTATTCTCATAAGAGATTCCCCAAAAGGAGTGCTCACTGGGATTTAAGGACTCCAGAAGATCCCAAGGCTGATCAGGTTCGCCAGAACTACTGCCCTAACACTGTTCTTACCCCCATGCCCTGGAGAGATATGAAGGAAGCTGGGTTTCAGCTAGCCTTGGAACTGGTGCCTATGCCACATGGAGCAGCCAGCTGGCAGAGAGTAGACTGGGAGGCCTCCGGTCAGCTCTCCGGCAACACCCCAGCTCTAGGAAGAACCAAGGCTCTTTCCTAAATCAGCCCCTTCCTACCACTCCTGAAGGGGTGAGGGGAGAAGGGACGCAGCAGGAGATTGAAGCATGGCTCCGCTGGGCCCCAGCAGAGTTTGGGCCAATGTATGGCAGCTCAAAAACCTCTGAATGGAATCACAGAGTCCCTTGCAAGGGAATCAATTTCCTTTGTAGCCAGGACTTCCCTTCCCGCCCAGTGCAGCCTTTTGCAACCCAAGAGCCCACACATCATCAATCCTGTGTCATGTTAAAGGACACTGGATGTATGAGAGGGAGACTGGCCTAGCTTCAAAGTCCTGAGGGTAGAATGGATTGGGTCCTCAGGTCTGCTGCTGTCTCTTAAAAAGTCAGAGTGGGGTGGGCTCAACCCCCAAATGGTCTAATGCACAGCTGGGAGACATAGGAAGAAGTTAACATGTCTGCCTCCCCAAGGCTGCTGGCAGATGGCCTAGCCAGCCATGTGGGAGGTGTAGGTGGAGATGGGCACAGGGCCAGGGTGCTGGCAAGGCACTGGTGAAGGCTCAGCTCTGGCCCAGCCTCCAGGGATAGGTGAAGCAAGGCACCAGGAAGCAACCCTGCCTTCCTTATCCTGCACCCTCAGCCCAGCAATTCAGCCTCCCTTCCCCCATGCTGGGTTCTGTTGGGGATCAGCTTAGGAGGTTTGCTGGGGGCCAGGGTGTCTTGCTTTGCTTCAAACATCTTTGGTCCCCTACAGAGAGCCATTCCATCTTTCTCACTCCAGTCTGGGAACCACCGGTGGCAGCTGGACAGGCTGAAGGAGGGAGGGGCCATTGGTAGGGGAGAACAAAAAGAAACCCCCAAATCAATTTTATAAACCTGGCCCTACTCTCAACAACGGGATATCATAGATCTAAGAGTGTGTGAGTGTGGGATGTCAGAGATAAGGAAGAGGAACTTGCAGTAGGACAGCTGCTTGCATGTTAGACAAGAATCTGTTCCCACCCTAGAGAGGCCCTACTCTCAACAACGGGATATCATAGATCTAAGAGTGTGTGAGTGTGGGATGTCAGAGATGAGGAAGAGGAACTTGCAGTAGGACAGCTGCTTGCATGTTAGACAAGAATCTGTTCCCACCCTAGAGAGGACCACCCTGCTTACGCTGGAGGGCAGACTGATTGATTCAAGGGTCTGAGTGCCTTCCTCTTCTCCTCTATAAAACTTCAGGACCTCCGAGGCCACCACATGCAGCTATGTAGGCCGTTAACTGCACGACTCTAGGGAGCACTATTTGTGATCTCATCTACATGGATGCTGCCTTGAAGTTGTGCAGTGCACGACTTGCACAGCTGTATACAGTGGCCCTACCCCAAAAAGCCCTCCCATTTCTGAGGCCTCATTCTGCCCTCTAATAACCCCAGTGCTGGAGAAACCTGGGATAATGAAAGTTTGCAGAAGTGCTCTGACATCCCCATAGCAACCCAGTGTGATGTCATAAACAGTGGATTAGCACATTCTAATGCCCAATCAGCAGGCTTTCTTACCTCCTTGCCCCAGTGCTAAGTGCCCTACAGGGGAGAGAAGAGGAAAGAGGCTGAAGCCAGTAAGGGAGCTGACAGAAGCAGAACAGACTGCAGCAGTTGTGGGACTTATGGGAGTGAGGTGCTCAAGCCCGAAGGCAATGGAACAGACAGCCGAGGTGCACTCTGGCTTTCCTGAGCTGTGGGATGAGTGCCAGCAAATGGCTTCCCCAGTGGAATCCAGTGAGAGAGTGAGAGGAGGGCCCACAGAATGCTCAGGTTGTTGACACCCAGGTTTGCTCAGGTTGTTGACACCCAGGTTTGCTTACCGGTTGAGCTGGGGTTTGCTCTTCGGAACAAATCCTTCAGGAAGCTGAGGCCTGTGATTTGGGAACAAACCTGAATGGAGGGAAGAACATATAAGGGTGATGGTCTCTGCAGCTCTTCAGGGGGGAAGCCCCAGGGAGCGGGGAGGCTGGCATTGTGGGGGTGAGTATATTAACACTCGGGATCTCTACTTCTCCTTCAGGGGGGGCTGGAACATGGGGTAGCTGGGTGGAGAGAGAAGGTCCCTGAAGCCCTCTGCTCCTCTTAGCCCTGGGGGGCCTTTACCTGCTCGGTGAGCCATCTTCACACACTCTTCAATCTTACGGTGCTCTTCCTGGCATAGGCCTGTGATCCTTCGGGGTAGCATGCCTCCATGAGGCCGGATGAACTGACTGAGCAGCAGAACATCCTAGTGAAAACCAGAAAGAGGAGATGTGGGTCAGCTGGGCTTGCTTTTGATGCTGGGGAGCCAGGGCCACATGGTCTACAGGGGAGGCTGCAGGATCCCTGCACTCTAAGAGGTCGATGTCTCTCTTGGGAACCTACTTGAGACTGCTTCCCCTACACAGAGCTTTGCACACTGGACTGCCACCTTCACTCTAACAAAGATTAATACCAATTTAGTAAGACTATCTGTGCCCCATTACCAATCCCAAGAGCTCCCGTTCGTTCCTCCATTAGATAATCTTTGATAGACTGGAGAATAGAAATTCTTCAAGAAGTGTTAATAATCTTTTATGAAAGGTACTTGAAATACCTTTCTTGGTGACAAAATGTCTGTTGAGTTATTCTCCTTGGGTGGGGTAGGGGACATGCAATATACAAGGGTACTTCAAAAAGTTCATGGAAAGATTTGTATTACCTTTTAATTCTATTTTTCCATGAACTTTTTGAAGTACCCTAGTATTTCCACATAAAAGGGAAAACCTGTACTGTTTTAGCCCCCAAACCCTACATGCCACGGGCCAGAGTACACGCAGGCAGCCCTCCACCTTCTGCTGTCCCCTCTGAAGTGCTAGGCATGCCTATAAGTTGAGGAGGACAGGACCAAGGTTGGGAAGTTTAATCCCCTATCATCTAAGCCCCTGTGACCAGATGCAAATAAATTCTTGGGCTTCCTCTGGACCATCAAATGCTGGACACGGCTACTTGGGGCAGGTCAAAGAAACAAGGATAAACAGAGCCAGAACTGAGACAAGTGACTACCTCCCCCTTCCCCAACTCTCACAGAATGGCTGAAGGGGTTAAATAAAACTAACCTCTGCCTTGGGCCTGACATGTCAGTCTTAGCAGTCATGTTCTACTAACCAACTTGCTGCCCTGGCAGGCGCCTCACTGTATAACCACAGATTTATTTTAATCACTGGACAGTTCCTGAGGGACCCAGACCCTCGATTCCCACCCCTGTACTCTTCAGAATGTGATGAAAAGAACTTGGATTGGATTAATCCAGGACTAATAAACTGGGCTCATGGCCCCAGGCCCCCACTGTAGGCTGCCAAGCAAGCTGACAGCTTTGTGCAGCTCAGGCTAAGGGTGCTCTGAGTAGAAAGGGGTAAAAGGAAAAACAACATTAGCCTTTACCTCGGAGGGGATTAGATTTCTTCTGCTGGATAAACAGAGCCAAGTACATGTCTTGGAAATGGCTGGTAGGAAGAGTGCCACATGGTGGCTGGGCAGGTGTGGGGTTCACTTTCCTATGAGCAGATGGGATTCCAAGTATGCCCACAACCCCACTAATTTCCAGGTTGCAGGCAGCTCTGAACACTACCCCTTTGCCTGCACTTTCTCTTACTCCAAGCAGCCATCAGCGGAAGGGCACTGGGGCAGGGCGGAAGACACCCCTTCCCCCCACCCCCGGGTGGCCTGAAGCCAAGGCTCCCAGCCCAGGAGATTAGTTGGGTCATTCTGTTCAGATCCCATGGGCATGTGGCCTCTCCTGCTCTTATCACCTGACCAGGATCTCTAACCTTAGTCATCCCATTCCACAAAGGGGCACAGGGACAACTTGCAGGTCAAACTGGCCCCAAGCCTGAATCACCTGAAACCCAAAAATAGGGTGCTAATATCACCACTGAGAGCTCTGAAGAACAAGTATGGATTTCTCCAGGGCTGTGTCCTCACCCCTGGGCCTTCCTCATCTCTAGAGAGGATGTATAGAGCAGTAGTTAGAAATAGGGGCTCTGCCTGGGCTTTATAGCCCTGGAGTTTGTATCCCAGCTCTGATACTAGCTGGGTGATCCGAGGCATGTTCATTAACTTCTCCGTGCCTCAAATAACCTCATCTGTAAAACGAGGATGAAACAAATACCTACTTCACAGGGTCATTGTGAAAATAAAGTGAAATAAAAAATGTCAGTGCTTACAATAGTGCCTGACACAGCATATGCACTCAATATGTTAACCTATTGTTATGATTCATTCATATCTTCTTTCCCTGGAAACAACTGCTCTAGAAGAGCTAGAGCAAACAGGTATCTTTGTAGCTCTGTATTGGAGCTACAAAGACAGTAATGTGTTCCCAGATCACAGTGAGAACCAAGAACCTCTTAAAATACACCCTCACTGCAAAAGGAGGAAAGCCAAACCCAGCTTATGATTTCAACCTCAGAGAACATAACCTCTGCCAGGTGGGGTTCAGACCCCTGGGGGTCTGAAGCGTAACCAGATCACGAACTCAATCATTGGCTCTCAACCTGGGCTGCACATCAGAATCACAGGAGAGCTTTGAAAAATGCTCAGGCCCCTCCCCAGGACTGATTCAGCTGGTCTGGGGTGAAGCCTGGGCATCACTGTTTTTTAAAGCTTGCCAAGAGATTCTAATGGGTAGCCAGGGATGAGAGCCACTGGACAAAATGCTGTTGTCTTTGGTGATTCCATGATATGCAGCAGCAGCTACTGGGGGAGGACGCTGCTCAAGTTAACTGAGGAATCCTAACTCAGACATGCGGACTCACCTCATAGTTATACCTGTGCTTCAGGTTCCAACGGCAGATGGGGCACTGTCCAGAGGGGTTAGGGGGATTTGGACTCTCCTTGGGAGTCTCTGTGATATGGCCTTTGATCTAGGAGGCAGAGAAAGAGAGCCAGTTTGAGGGGCAGAGCCAGCATGGAGCTGCTTATCTCTGAGCAAACCCCAAAATGATGGGAGTGCTGGTGAAAAGTTTATCTCTAGGGGTCATGTGGGAGTAGCTAATAGGTCTCTCTTCCTGAATTGTGGGTTTGTTCTGCAACTGCTGTATAATGGGCCTTGAGGTGGCCAAGGATGTAGCTTGGTGGCCCACAGGGGTAATGGAAATGATTTGAAATTTATACTGGTGGCAAGAGGGAGGGAGGGGTTTGCTGTTTAACAGCTGAATCCTACCTATCTTTCATCAAAAAAACACAAAAACACCAGAATTTATGCTTTCTTTTTTCCCCCTTTGGGAAAAAGTAATACATGCACATGGTGAAAAGTTTTGAATGGCACAGGTATGTAGAGTTTAAAGGAAGTTTCCCTCTCATCTCCACATCTTCTCCTCAGAGGAAATTGCATTTTCTAGCTTTATCTTAGAGATCTAAGCCTAAGCCAGTGGTTCTCAACCAGAGGTGATTTTCCTCCCCAGGGGACACTTGGCAATGTCTGGAGACATTTTGGATTGTCACAACTGGAGAGCGGGTGCTAATGGCATCTACCAGGGGTGCTGCTAAATATTCTACACTGTGCAGGACAGCACCCACAACAAAGAATTATCCAGCCCCAAATGCCAAAGTGCCAAGGCTGAGAAACCCCAGGCCATGCCTATACAAGCAGATATCTGTATGCACTCCTGCTTCTTTAAAAAACAAAAACAAAAACACACAGGTTGGGGGATACACCCCCATGTCCTGCTCCTTACTTTATCATTTGGATGGCACCTTTCAAACCTGCTGAGGCCACGTGTGAAATGACCTCCCCACCACTGTATCCTGTGACACAGCCTTGGAATTACTAAGCACAACCACCCAATGATATGGGAATCAACTCCATCTGCAACAGAGGAGTTGAGAGCCTTGCAAACCTGCTGAGGCCACGTGTGAAATGACCTCCCCACCACTGTATCCTGTGACACAGCCTTGTAATTACTAAGCACAACCACCCAATGATATGGGAATCAACTCCATCTGCAACAGAGGAGTTGAGAGCCTTGTTGACTGGGGTTGTGGATTATGAGAGTGAGGCTGGGACAGGTCTGAGAGGCTTTGGGAGGGAAGCAACACTGTCTCCTGGGGGAGAACTGGCAAAAGGGAAAGGTGGCTGCAAGTACTGCTTGGCTGTGCAGGGCATTGCTACCCATCTTTCTGCCATAGCAACCACAACCACGCCAGAAACAGAAGTTGTGGGTTAGAGAAAATTTCCAGGTACACGGTATGCCTTCTGGGGGCAGGGGTGTCATAGTAGGCTGGAGGGAGAGAGCTAACATTTACTGTCTCCTCATTATAAACCTGGCTCTGTGCTAAGAATGGTTCACATATATCATTTCATTTAACCCCGACAACCCAGTGAGGTAGGCATCTGATCTTATTTCATAGAGGAGAGAGTAATGCCCCAAATCAGCCACAACAGCACCTCTCCAGGCATGGATGGGCTCTTTCCTCCCTGGAGAGCTCTCACAGGGCCACAACGTCTCCATGTTCATTCTACAAATAGCGGATTCATGCCCCACATGAAAAAGTCTTTACACTCAAAAGTCAAATGTATTTCTCTCCTCCAACATGGAGTTTATAGGGTGAATGCTTGTTGTGGCTTTGAATCAGGGAACCAAAAAAGGTACCCTAAGGGGATGGGGGTGCCCTAAAAAGACAGAACTGTTTTGGAGCTAAGCAGTGGAAAGGCTGAGGAAGTATTCTGGGGGAAGACACAATGGTCTTGTCCTGGGGATAAGACTGCCTTGAGGACTGAGCTTGGCTGGCTGCCAGAAGGGTTAAACGCCTGTTGACATGGAAGTTACAGAGGCTTCTGGGAGCTCTGTAGAGTGGCTGAGGATTTCTTGGAGGCATGGAAGGCCATGTGAAAACGTTGTCTTTTAAGGATTATGGGATAATCTAGGCCCCATGACTCCCCAAGGAAGGGAGGTGAGATGAGCCCAATGAGGGAAAGGGGGGAGTGGGTGGATAAAGAATTGTTCCAGCTTTCCTACCAACAGACAAGCCAGGGCGCCAGCTAGTGAGGCCCGGGCCCAGAGAATGTCACCTTTTAAATGCACCACTTAAAGAGCAGCTTAGTCATTCCACACAGAAAAGAAAGGAACTGATGTCTACATTGCTGGACCTGGGTCACTTTACTCTTACTCTAGACCTGCAACTCTGCCTTAGTTTCCCCTTTGGGAAACTGATGTATCACCCGCCAAAGAACATATCAGCAAAGGCCTCTAAGACCTTGTCAAACAAAAGGCCACTTTAATCAAATAATAGATACCTCAGCCCAGGCACAGTGATGGTTCCTGATTAACCACACTATAGCACACAGCTTGAAAAATAGTAGACTGTGCGGTTTGTGGTCATCAAGGGAGCTGATCCTGGAGCCAGGAGTCCAGTTTCGGCCTCCCTCCCTCCCTCAGAGGAGTGGCCAGGCAGCTCCAAGCATTAAAGAGACTGTAAGTGGCCAACTTGATGATACTCACTATAGTTGTCTTCCCTTCTTGGATCTCCACCACTATAGAGAGAAAGGGGAAAAATTAGGTCAGCCATTTAATAAGGAACAGAGAGTTTCAAATAATAGCTCAAATTCTACACATGCAGAAAAAGGAGCCTTCAGTCTGCATTCTCCCACGGTCCCCACCTGGAACAGAAAATGTGCAGAGTTCACCCCCAAGTGCCAAGGCTCTATGCCCTTGAGGCTGGGTGGGGACAGCCCAGGATGCCCAGGTAGTATAATCTCTCTGGGATTAAGTCTCCACGTTGTTTTTGCCTTTCTAAGCTGAGATTCGCCTTGGTTTCCTCCAAAGGAAGATCCTGCCCTACCGCAGCTAGCAATAATGACCTAAGAGTTAGTGGGGCAGTGGCATCTAAAAGACCTTCAACAGTACCCCCTGCATGTGCCCCTTCATAAAGAGAATCAGACAAAAATGGTTTCTGATTTTGAAGAGTTTACAATCTAAGGTATAGCAGTGAACTAACACTGTTTGCATGGCCCCATGGTGGATAAGCAATGAGACAAGTTCACTCCTCCTGAGAGTCTCATGTTAAACCTGTAAAAAGGGCTGGACGGTTAGCTCAGCTGGTTAGAGGGTGGTGTCATAACACCAAGGTCAAGGGTTTGGATCCCTGTATCAGCCAGCCGCAAAAAAAAAAAAAAAAAAAAAAAAAAAAAAAAGTAAGTCTGTACGAAGACAGCTGTGTGACTTAAATCCTCTTCTCTCCTCTCCATTCCTCCCCTTGCAGGGCTGCATTGTTATCTATGCTGGAGAGGGGTGACGGAAGAAGTGAGAATAAGGATACTGGGTCCAGGCAGAATTTCAAGGAGGGTACTACTACTCCAAACTGAGAGGGACTTCCTCAGCTCTTGTAGTAAGAAGAGAACATGAGGGCAAGACAATCAGTCTCACACATCTGTCAAGCTATGTGCATTTCCAATCTTACTTAACCAGGATGCAGAATGACAACTCCAATGATAATCAAAGGAAGAACCAAACTAATAGTCTGCATTTGGAAAATCTGATCAAATAGTTCTTGGGGATTTGCCCTTGCTCTCCCAGTTTCTTTAGAAAGAGAAGCCACAGCTGTTAGCAAAAGACTGGTACACAGCAAATGCTCAATAAATGCTAGCTATTATTTTTAGGGAGAAATATAGTTGTCATGGTCCCCCTCTGACAGCTAACTACTGTAATAGAAAACATGGGCCCACATAGCTAGGCTGCAAACTGTATTTCAAAATACTAAAACCATATTTTAACAGCAGCTTGGCTATCTCAGTGTAGTTTTACTCAGCTCTGGCCAAGGCAAGAAGTAGTCCAGACTACAAAGAGCCTAAGGTTTTCAACTTTGAGGATCCAATGAAAGCTACGGACCTCTCCCCACGAAAATGTCCGTAAGTATACATACAATTAGACATGGATTTCAGGAGGCTCACACCCTTGAAAGCTATATATCTAAGCAGTAATACTGGTTATCTCTCAGGGGTGGCAGTAGATGTTTTTAGTTTCTTCTTTTTGCTTATTTGTATTTTCTAAAGTTTCTAAAACAAACATGTATTGCTTTTGCAATAAAAGGAGAAGGGAATGTAAGGAAAAAAGGCAATTGTAATCTAACCGAGGCCCATGGCAGCATCTGTGATCACTGAGCTCTGTGACCAACACCTAATTGGACACAGACTGCCTGGAATTGTTCCCCATTTGTTTTCTGGGCAAGCCATTCATAAAAGACTCATTACTCCAAAATGACTGACCTGACAGCCCCTCAATGTCCAACTCCAGACGTACAAACGAGTAATTATGGACGAAAAGCCCTGAGGCTTTCTCCAGAGAACACTGTAGTCACTAATCAATTCAAAGACAAACTGGGTTTCTCCATGTAAAAGAAAATGCATCACCCCACACATGGACCTACTTGTATAGAACAGAGACCAATCCAAGAACAGGATGTGGGTGACACTCAACCTGGTTCTCAGTCTGGAAGCCAGCACAGCTGCAGAGGGAAGGTCACTGCAATGTGTCAATCTGCAGGCACAACCTACAAACAGGGCAGAAGGGAAGAGGGCACCTCCCCAGCCCAGTAGGGGTTCCAGGCACCCCAGAAACTGTGCAAATATTCAAAAACCAAGTTGAGAGAGGGTCTGAAGGCAACCAAATCTGAGCAACAACAGGTGTGTGTGTGGGGGGAAGGGAGTTTCTGAGATTCCTTATGGGAAACAAAAGGAGAGACACATTCTGGTACTACTGGAGTCAGCATAAGAACAATGCCCTGAAACACAAAGAGGATAATCATGTGGTTCCCTTCTTGGTGGAGGCACTTGGGTCCTAACCATGAGGTAAACAAGTCTAAGAAAACACATCACTCCCGGCAAAGAACCAAACCCTGAAGTCATCCCATGGGCCCCTGGAAGAGAGATCAAAGCCCATGGCAAGCTCCAGTGTTCACAGGATCTCCACACAGCAACCCTGAGCCAGTGAATCATCTTACTAGAGGCCAGTGGGTAAAACAATAAGGCAGATGCTTATCTAATAGATGCAATTTGTCAAACCAGAAGGAATGACCTGAGAACTCACAGGAGACTGAGAATGATCAGGGTAGTCTCTTGGTACAGGGGGAGAAGGCCCAGCTGGAACCTGGAGAGGCCCTTAGTAGATTTTAAGCCTCTAGGAAGAGGAGATAGGAATCAATAGTATTGCTTTTCAGTGTGCATACAAAAACATGTTAAAACCAAACAAAACCTGAGATCCATTTTGTCCTTGGCTTCCTCTCCATTCAAGAGAAATGGGGGTGGCTAAGAAAAGCTGGACTAAGAGATTAAGGTACTAACAGAAAATTGTTTAGAAAAAGATGGAATCACCCTCGTGTTCTGAGATATGACAGTATCAAGTATACTAAAGAAAGAGATGAAGCAGTTTTCTAAACTAGAACTAAAAGCTAAAATTTTTCTAGACAGGCACTTATACACATCAAATAATCTTGTCCAAAATGAAGCAACACATTTGCTGAGCACCTGTGGAATACAAAGCCTCACTCTACCTACTGTGGAGGTTACAATAGAAAAGGATGTCAATGTCTTTGCCCTCTACAGGAGGAAAGGGAACCGAACCAAGTATGGGAACTTCACTATAATAAAGTCCATGGGCTGTCCGGTTAGCTCAGTTGGTTAGAGTGCGGGAGCGCCGCCGCACTCCCAAGCGGCGCACTCTCCAGTGTGCCACCAGGCCGGCCCTTGATGTCTTCTTTAGCAACTGTATTAGTCATGGTTCTCCAGAGAGACAGAATTAATAGGATATGTTATAAATATATGAGAGGAGATTTATTAGGGGAATTACTCAAGCAATCATGAAGAGAAGTCCCACGATAGGCCATCTGCAAACTGGATGCTGGTAATGTGGTTTGTTCCAAGTCTGAAGGCCTCAAAACCAGGGAAGCCGATGGTGTCCTTGATGTAAATCCTGGAACCCAAAAGCTGAAGAGTCTTGAGCTCTGATGTCCATGGACAGGAGAGAAGAGTGTATCCCAGCTCCAGCAGATAGAGAGAAATTCATCTTTTTTCTCCATTTTTTGTTCTCTTCCTGGGCCCCCAGGCTTTTCTATACATCCTTTGAAATCCAGGTGGAGGCTCCCAAGCCTTCACAGCTCTGGCATTCTGCTAGCCTGCAAACTTAACACCATGTGGATGCTGCCAAGGCTTCCTGCTTGTATCTTCCAAAGCTGCGGGTCCAGTTCCACCCAGGGCCAATTTAGCCACAGCAGGAGCAGCCAAAGCAGCTGGGGTGCTGGTGCTTGGAAGCAGCTTTCCGAGGTGGTTGTAGACAGTGAGGCTGTGGAAGGCACCACAGGCCTGTTCCCCAAGACCATTCTGTCTCCCTAGGACTCCAGCCTGTAATGGAAGGGTTGGCCCCAGAGGATTCTGCAATGCCTTCAGGGCCTTTCCCCCCTTCTGTCGATAATCCCTTTCTTTTGTACTAATCTTATTAGCAGCACTGCATTTTTCTCTTGAAAATGCTCTCTGTTTCTCTACCACATGGCCAGGCTACAAATCTTCCAAATCTTTATGCTCTGCTTCCCTTTCAATTATACGTTCTAGCTTTATGTCATTCCTTTTCTGACAAAACTCAGCATAAGCTGTTGCAAGTAGCCATGCAGCTTCCTGAATGTTTTGCTGCTTAGAAATGTTTTCTGCCAAATACCCTGGGTCAGCACCTTTAAGTTCCACATTCCATAAAACTTTTAGGCATGAACAGAATGCAGCCAAGTTCCTTGCCAGTTCATAGCAAAGGTGATCTTTGTCCCAGATTCCAGTAAGTCCCTTCTCATTTACATCCGAGATCTTCTCAGAATGGCCTTTACTGTCCATATTTCTATCAGCATTCTGCTTACCACTATTTAGTCAGTATTTAAGAAGTTCCAAACTTTCTCTGGTTTTCTTGTTTTCTAAACTCCCACCAGCAGCTAGGCTTTTTCTAGCCTGCTTCTTCAAATTCTTCCAGCCTTTTCTCAACACCCAGTTCCAAAGCCACTCAACATTTTCAAGTATTTGTTATAAGCAACACCCCACTTCTCTGGTATCAATTTTCTGTCTTAGTCCATTTCTGCTATAACAAAATACACAGAACTGGGTAGTTTGTAAAAAAACAAAATTTATTGCTTACAGTTTTGAAGGCTGGGAAAACCAAAGTCCAAGGAACACATCTGCTGAGGGTCTTCTTTGGTGGTTCTGATGGCTTTAAAAATAGAGTGCAGGGCCGGCCCGGTGGCGCACTGCTACAGTGCGCCGCTTGGGAGTGCGGTGGCGCTCCCGCCGAGGGTTCAGATCCCACGTACAGACCGGCCGCTCACTGGCTGAGTGAGATGCGGGCGCAACACCGAGGGTTGCGATCCCGTTGCCGGTCCCGGTCTGGTACAGGCGTGACACTGAGGGTTGCGATCCGTTGCCGGTCACGAAAAAAGACAAAAAGGAAAAAAAAAATAGAGTGCATAAGGGTCTCTCTCTCTCTCTCTCTGCTCCACCATTTTCTGCCATGTTAGACCCCTGCATTGCTGTAAAGCCACCACCAAAGAAGACCCTCATCAGATGTCATCCCGGGACTTTGGATTTCCCAGCCTCTGAAACTGCAACCAATAAATGTCATTTTCTTACAAACTACCCAGTTCTTTGTATTTTGTTATAAGCGACAGAAATGGACTAATACACCAATCTAAGTATTTATGGAGAAGAGGACTTCAGAGACCCACTTGATCACATAGCCTGTCATTTCACAAACTCTCCAACTGAAAAAATTCTTTATGTCTAATCTCAAATATTCCTGTTGTTAAAAAACAAACTATTCCTTTTGCCTTTCTTCTGGGAACATAGTGGAGAACTGTTTCAACTTTGAATTTCATAAAGGATATGCAAGTTGCAGCAATTAGTGTTTGACACTTAGTAGACACCCTCAAAAATATTATGGGCATATGACTATTTTGTAGTACAGGAATAGATAAAACAACTTATCCAATCCTTTCTATCATCAGCATGATTTCTTTATTAATGGATTAGTCTATCTAATGTCAACCAGGCAGTAACTGGACTTTTTCCTTTATTTTTTTTTGGCTGCTGGCCTGTAGCAGGATCCGAACCCTTGAACTTGGTGTTATCAGCATCACTTCACTCAAGTGAGCAACCTGCCAGCCCCAGATTTGTTTTTTTCTAGCAAACATTCCATCTTCCCTTTATAGCTAACTTCTTCAAATATATGTTATAGATTTGTTTTTTTCTAGCAAACATTCCATCTTCCCTTTATAGCTAACTTCTTCAAATATATCTGTTATTTCCTTTTTTTTTTTTTTCCTTTTTGTCTTTTTTTGTGACCAACAACGGATCGCAACCCTCAGTGTCGCGCCCGGACCGGACCGGGACCGGCAACGGGATCGCAACCCTCGGTGTTGCACCCGCACCTCACTCAGCCAGTGAGCGGCCGGTCTGTATGTGGGATCTGAACTCTCGGCAGGAGCGCCACCGCGCTCCCAAGCGGCGCACTGTAGCAGTGCGCCACTGGGCCGGCCCTGTTATTTCCTTTTTTAAATCAACTATCTCTTTGATTTCTCCAAAATGGGTTTCTTGTCTACTACTCCACTGAAATTGCTGTTTGAAAGCTAAGAAAAAAAAAGAGAGACCTCTAAGACAAATCCAATGGCCCCTTCATTAGGCTCTTCTGCGCCCTCTGATCAACAATGCTCACTATTTTCTACTGGATTCTTCTCAGCTTTAGTTAAAGGATATCCTGGCTGGCCAACAGTATGCCAGAACCTTAAAAAAACCACATCACTTCTTTTGCATATCACTTATCCTTTCTTACTTCCAGCATTACACGAAGGAAATCTATGTTCTGAAAGACCTTTTCACTCTCTGCCAGATTCCATCCTTTTATAAGCCTGTTTGAGACACACCCCTTTTATGAAAACTTCCAACTGGGTTTGTTGAAGTACCGAATCTCCCTGTACTTCATCATGTAAATGACTAACTTGCATTTAATGGAGTGTATACATACCATCTCATTAGAACCTAAGCTTCTCAGGAAAAAGGCTGTGTTTTCTCTTTCTCCAGAGCTCCTTCAGAGCTTGTAGCACAGCACTTGGCCTTCAGTAAGCTCTCAGCTGATGCTAGGATCAGGCTGCTTTTCCAGATTTAAGAGTAATAAAAAGCAGCACCGGCACCCAGCATTTGTCTCTGCCTCAGCTGCTCCATGGCCTTTCCACTTCGGCCTCTAACTCTCAGAGAGTCTAGCGGCCCGATAAGAAAAAGCCGCCTTCAGATCACAGCATTTTCTGAAGACAAACTGAAAAAAGAGAGGATCTGGGGGTATTCAGATGTTTTTCCCTCATGGCCCAGGGATTCCTTTAATGAAGAAGGTGTAGGTTCGAAGAATACGTAAGGGAGAATTAACAAGCAGACCTTCACCGACAACTTTTCTGAACCCCAAGACAGGTTTCTCTTGTGCCCCTGCTAAGTAAGTAGGCCTTTCTCTCCCGTCCTCCCTCGCCTCGTGAGGTCACTCACAAGGCATTTTTCTTTTTGGTGGCTGGCTGGCACAGAGATCGGAACCCCTGACCTTGGTGTTATCAGCACCGCGCTCTAACCAAGTGAGCTAACCGGCTAGTCCCTAGAAGGTATGTTTAAGTACCCACCCAGGCGCCAGTACCTCCGACGTTTCAGAATCGCGCAAAGGAAAGGCAGGAAGAGGCGGAAGCAATCTCCGCCGCTCTTCTGTTTAACCTCCGGATGTCGCTGGGGCCCAGAACTCACCTTCCCTGAACCCCCGAGCTGGAAGCCGAGCCCAGCTGGTCGCGTCTGGGCCAGCCGGGAGCCCTCGAAGTAACCGTCCACACCGCGACACCAGCGTACCGAGGATCGCCATCTTGAAAACCAACCCTGACCTCTGGTGCACTTCCGCTTCCGGAACGGTGCGCGCGCAGCCGCAGTGGCTGGGCAGGAATTTGCTCCTTGAGGGCTTCTCTTTCCGTTGCTCCTGTCACTTCCATTTCCCTCACCTGTCCCGCTTTGGGCTAAGAGGAGAGGCCTTTGTGTCAATCCTGCATTTCGTTCCGAGGATCTAGGGGAGGTCTTCTAGCTCCTGGCTGCCAGTCCCCCCAATCTCCAAAACTGCTTAGACTTCGTTGGAAAAATCACACACATTACCCCTATTCTTTAAAGCTTTCTCTTCTCTGCAAGTCAGCTGTGGATTTTCAGCTTCTGTGACTGGGACTAGCTGTACAACAGAGATTGAAATGGTTAAGAACGGGCCGGCCCGGTGGCTCACTCGGGAGAGTGCGGTGCTGATAACACCAAGGCCCCAGGTTCGGATCCCATATAGGGATGGCCGGCTCGCTCACTGGCTGAGCGTGGTGCTGACAACACCAAGTCAAGGGTTAAGATCCCCTTACCGGTCATCTTTTAAAAAAAAAAAAAGAAATGGTTAAGAACTCTGGCTCTGGAGTATTAAGTATCAGGCAGGCCTCGAATAGAATTAATACCTCCTTCTTTGCTGATCTACACCACCACACTGATCTATGATTCTTGTATAGTTAGACCTCTCTTCAGCCCCAGGGCCTTTGCACAAGCTGAGTCTGCTGCCTGCTCTTTAGCTACCTGGCTAACTCCTACTTATTTCTCAGGGCTCACCTCAAATTTCATTTCCACAATGAAGTCATCCTTGACCTCCCTGTTACTGGTTCTCAGCACCAGCTACCTCTCCATTTTAGAACTTGGCACAATTGCACTTTTACATTTGTCTGTATAATATGTGCCTCCCCACCAGATTGTAAGTTCCGCGAAGGCAGGAAGATTGTTTTTTGTTCACTCTCATATCTCTAGCACTTAGTACAGTGCCCGACACATAATAAGAGTGCACAATTGCACTTTTACATTTGTCTGTATAATATGTGCCTCCCCACCAGATTGTAAGTTCCACGAAGGCAGGAAGATTGTTTTTTGTTCACTCTCATATCTCTAGCACTTAGTACAGTGCCCGACACATAATAAGAGTGCGATACATACTTCTTGAATGAATGAGTAGAACCTATTTTATAGGATTATTGTAAATATTAGATGAGAAAAAGTGTAAGTAAATAAACATAGGCTAGTTAATAGGGCAGTTATGGAGAGAGCTCTTTTTACAAGTTTGATGTACTTACCTTATAAGAAAATTTATGGTACCAAAAAGAAAATTTAACTGTCCAATCTTCCCTTTTAGATTTGCAGTACATATAGGATATTCCCCTGGAGCCACATAAAAAAGGAAAATTATTCACAGCTTAATTTTTCCACTTGATTAGCATATTCTTCCCCATCCTCCATAATAAACCTGAAGAGGGATTTTCTAGTTACCCTACTCTTATTCATAGGTGGAAAAATCAGACTCATTAAATGCTCAGCATGTTTTCCAATGAGGGGGAGACTAGGAGCCCATCATCCAGTTGGGACAGCCACCATAGTGGGCTAGGAGGATACAGAGCAGCTGCTGCATGGGGAGCTTGATTGGCATCACCATAGAAAGGGAGAGCAGCAAAAATGTGGCATCGAGGTATCTTAAAACACCATATTCTGGAAGATCCAGTGAAGCAGAAACTTGAAAGAAAGGTCAATCAAGGTGGGAGAGACTGATGCATTGATTAGGAGTGGAGCAGAGGGTCTTGGTGGAATGTAGGTCTAGGTGTCCCATCCAGGATCAGGAGAGATTTGACTCTCCCTATACCTTCCACTTTTCTTCTGTATGGATGACCCTTGAGTCACATCCCCTATTTGTACCACATCCCCTGTTTCTTTACCCATCCCCAACTTATGGGGATCCAGCAGAGACCAGGACAGTAGCAGAGCCCCATGCAAGGCTTGTTTTGGACATAGTGGAGCTAAAGCATTGAGGTGCCAACCTTCTCCTCGTTATCTTATCCTAATTTATCATAATCAAATTTTATTTTTAAAGACAATGTGTATTTTCTACAACATCAGGTAACATGATCTTTGTAGAAAAACGAAACTATAAAGTAAAAAGAAAATAAATATCATCCATAATCCAGAGATAAACATTGTTTACATTTAGCAAAATGAAATAATACTGTGCATATTATTTGTTTTGTAATACCTCATTTTTCTGAATCCACTTACTATTAATCCCTACATGAAAAACAATCCTGCGAGATTAGGTTTTGTTTAGGAGACTAGACTTTAAAAAACACACACACCTTTTATAACACCAAGGTCAGAGTTCGGATCCCCGTACTGGCCAGCCACCAAAAAAACTCCAAAAAACACCTTTTAGTTAACGCATTACCTATATAAGTAAAGTACACAAATCATCAGTTTACAGCTTGATGAATTTTCACAAAGGGAACACACTACCCATAACAACAAGTAGGATATAATCAATATTCCAGAACACCTCCTGTGTCCACTTCCAGGCACTATACTCCAAGGATAATCATTATTCTGACTTTTAGCACCATAAATTACTTTTTCCTGCATTTGAACTTTATATAATATTCCACTGTGAATATACCACAATTTAAAAAATCTTTTCTTCCATTGATAGAATTTGGATACTTTCCTTTTGGGACTATTACAAATAGTGTTATGATGAATATTCTTTTACATGACCTTTGATGAACAGAAGAACACATTTCTTTTGGATGTATGTCTAGCAGGGGAACTGCTAGCTTGTAGGGCATGCATATGCTCAGCTTTAGTAGGTACTGCCAGTTTTCCATAGAGATTGTACCAGTTTACTCTGGTACCAGCTGTGTATGAGAGTTCATTTGCTCCACATCCTTATCAATATTTGATATTTTTTGTACTTTTCATCTTGCCATTCTGGTTGGTATGAAGTAGGATCTCTCTCTCTCTCTCTCTCTGGCAGCTGGCCAATAGGGGGATTGGAAACCTTGACCTTGGTGTTATCAGCACCTGGCTTTAACCAGATGAGCTAACTGGCCAGCCCCTGTAGTAGGATATCATTCTGTATTTATTTTACATTTTCCAATGTCTAATGAAGATAAATAACTTTTCATATGTTTATCGACTATTTACGAACTGTCTTTTGTAAAATGTCTGTTCAAACTGTGGCCCATTTTATATTGGGTTGCCTGTCTTTTTCTTATTGATTTGTAGTTCTTTATTTATTCTGGATACTTACATGTTGTTGTATATGAGTATGTACTGTAAATGTCATCTCCCTGCCTGTGGGTTGTCTTTTCATTCTCCTGTAGTTGTTTTTTATTTTTTTTATTTTTTAGAGGCTGGCAGGTATGGGGATTTGAACCCTTGACCTTAGTAAATTTTTTATATAGTGCATTTCATCAGTTTTTTTCTTTATTAATTTTTTTTCCTCTTTAAGGTCATGAAGATGTTCTCCTATGTTTTCTTCCAAAAACTTCATCGTTTTACCTTTCACATTTAGAGCTTCAATTCATCTAGAATTGTTTTGTTATGTGGTCTGAGACTGGGATTAAGATTCATTTTTTTACAATAACAATATCTAACTGACCCAACACCATTTGTTAAAAACTCCACACTTTGCCCAGTTCATTTTATCTGGTCTGTTTTCTGGAATCTTTGTTTGGTTTCATTGGTCTCTTTTTCTGTCCTTTGGCACAATTTTTCGTCCCTTTAGCCATTTGACAAACTTTGGCACCATTTTTAATGGCTATGTACTATTTCATTGTCTAGAAGTGCCATAACTTAATCAATCCCCAATTGCTAGGCTTTTGATATTTGTAAATTATATACAAGTGTACGTCAAAAAGTTCATGAAAAGGTTATTAGCCTTTCTTTTTTTTTTTTTTTAAAAGATGACCGGTAAGGGGATCTCAACCCTTGGCTTGGTGTTGTCAGCACCACGCTCAGCCATTGAGCAAACCAGCCATCCCTATATAGGATCCGAACCCGCAGCCTTGGTGTTATCAGCACCGCACTCTACCGAGTGAGCCACGGGCCAGCCCTACTTATTTATTTTTAAATGTTATTTCATTAATATTATTTTTTTTACATTCTATGATGTTGTTGCAGAGCAGTTGGGAGGGAGGGGGAGAGGGGAAAGGGGAAGGAAATGTGATGGAAGAAGGAGGAAGGAGGAGGAGTGGGACTGAGGCCTGTGACACTCCCACATTCCCACAGGGGAGACCAGGGCTCTTCTTGCTGTGGTTTGTTGGTAATTGCCAGGCTGGTTGTGCATATTGCGGGGGCATGGCCGAGGCCCGAAGCCCCCACCCTCGGGACTGGTTGCTTGTGTAGTGGAGCATAGCTGAGGTCCCCAGCCCGCCCCACTTTCTGGTTTGGTAGCCCAGGGGACTTCTGGTCCTTCCAGGTGTTATAGGTGTTCTTTGATGAAATGAGACCTTTCTTAGTTAATATCAAACTTTGTCTCTGGTTGTGGGTACTCTGGTTTTTCTTTCAGTTCTGTGTTGGATTATTTGCTGTTCCCACCACTCAAACTCTGCACTGGAACTAATTTGTTGTCCTTTGCTTACTTCTAAAATGGGGGAACTTCCTGTGGGGACCAGCACTTGAGCTCTGTGGTTGACCTAAATTGCTGTTTTGCTGCTGATTCCCTAGGGAAGGCTTTTTGTGCAGCTCAGGTTTTAATGGTTGACTTTATAGGTACTTCTGGTCCTAGTGAAATCTGGTGCACCTGGGTTGTGTAGAAACTCTGATCTGGGTCTGAGTCTTTTCATCAAACTGCACCCCATGAAATTCTATATTCCTGACCAGTCTCCTCTGAGTGGTCCTGTGCTGATTGGGGGGCCGATCAGCTGTCCTTGCTGTGCCCCAGTGTTCCCCCGGTGGGCTCGTCTCCCCCACCACCCGTGCTTCAAACACTTCCCATGGGACGGGCCATGCTTCGGTCCCTTGTGATGACTCACTGGCCTCTAAGTGGCTCCTTTTTTTCAGTTGTTGTGGCTCCTCAGTCCAATGGGGTCTATGGGAACCCTATTAGTGGTATTGCTGGCTTGGGGGCCACCAAGGCCCTCTTCTCCCCTGCTGCCTCCAAGCAACTTCATCTGAAGGGCACAGCTGTGGCTTTTGCCGGCTCCTGCTCTGTGGGCTCAGCAGCTACAGCCTGGAGGCAGCTGGGGCTCAAAACAGTTGGAGGGGTTCTTTCTATCTCTCATCATGGCTTCTCCCACCTTCATGCATTCTGTAGGTCTCTCCTCCTCTTCCTCTGAACTCTACCTGCCCTAGCTTGGCTATTGTTGCCTTTTTTTTTTTTTTTTTTTAAAAGATGACCGGTAAGGGGATCTTAACCCTTGGCTTGGTGTTGTCAGCACCACGCTCAGCCAGTGAGCTAACCGGCCATCCCTATATGGGATCCGAACCCATGGCCTTGGTGTTATCAGCACCGCACTCTCCCGAGTGAGCCACAGGCCGGCCTATTGTTGCCTTTTTATAGTTGTAAATTGGTTGGTTTGTGGGAGAAAGTGATGCTAGTGACCATCTATTCTGCCATCTTGACCGGAAGTCCTACTAGGCTTTTAGATTGCTTTCAATTCAAACATATTTTCTAAGACCTATCTTCCTGCTCTGAAAATAGTATCTTTTATTTCATCTGTGAGTCTCATATATCCTTCTCCCCAGCTGGGTTGACTGTGGATTCTTTTCTTTTAAATACAACTGTGTTGTGGAATAACGGGTGGTGAAGGCCCTTGTCTGGGAGCTGAAAAATGGTATCTGCCACCCAAAGGAAGGGTCTTTTCTTAAGCTGGAATTTCTAGGGCTATTGGCAGTCACTCATGCATGGAAAGACCTGTTTCCATCTGCAGCAGCAATCCTGAAACTTGATGCACAGCAATGACAAAGTCACATGTATGAGAGAAGGGAGGCTGATGGACCTCTCTTTACTCTGACAAAATCTTTGCCCACCCCCACTTCTGAGGAGCCTGGTTCCTCAGCTGTCACCCCGTTTCCCAAGGACACCTTCCTTCCTTCCTCCATACCTTGTTCTGGACTCCATATCTTAATTCTGGAGATAACTTAAGTCTCAAATAAACCTTCTCAGAGAAGATGTTCAGGGAAATACCCACAGAAGATGAACTCAGAAATGTTTATTTTGCCATTGAAAACTTAAACTTGCGGTGAAACAATCGGGTCTAGTGATGTGCTGCCGGCCATCAGGACAGTGAGCTCAGGCCAGAGCAAAGGCAGGAGTTACGAAGCTTCGGGTGGGTCAGCCTGTCTATAGCTTGGGGGCTGGGAGAGTTCCGGTTCCAGCTGTGGATGGATGTGCTCTTCCAGTCTTCCTCCCACTGTGCCCGGGAAGAGAGGTCAGAGGGTCAGAGGCAAGGGCCACACAGATGTTAGCTGTGACGGAGCAGAAGCAGTGAGATGATCTGGTGGAGGTCATGGTGGGAGGGGGCTGCAAGGGAAACCAGGGGAAAGGGCTGGCAGACTCAATGACAGTCATGTTTGCTTTCTCTTAATTAATGCGGTTTCCTTACAAACCCCCTGCTGATTCCCAGCTGGTTGACTCAACCATAACAACATGTGGCCTGCCCTGCCTGGCCAGGAACTGAGGTTGTGAGCCTCCCAAGAAAGGTCTGGTTTCATTTGCAGCTGCTGCCCCTACTCCCCCTCCCCGGCTTTGTGCAGATGAGGGAAGGGACAGTACCTCTAGCTACTGAGAGAGCTGTGGTGGGGGATGGCCAGGGCCTGGCTGCTTTGGGCTCGCCTGGCTGCACACCTCAGTTTCCCATGACCTTTAAAAAGGGGCAGTTCCCTCCTGTTTGGGCTGCTGCCTCCCAAGCAGGTATGAGTGGGGGAGGGGGAGGGAGACATTGGACAAAGAACCCCTTGCTTGGTGGTGGCCTCTCTACAGGTGTGTCCTGCTTGATGCAATGGGCCTGGAAACAATTGGGGTGTGTCTAGAGTCTTTGCTAATTCAACATCTTCCATCGATTTTTCAATGTTGTTTCTCTTCCTTACCACGACTCTTACTCTGTCCAAGTTACTCATTTTATCCACTCATTGGCTTATTAATTCTTTTTGCCAACAGGTACCAACTGAGCAGCTACTATGTGCCTTTTGTAAACAAATGATTACATGCACACTGTGGAACACTCTCCAGGGGTGAAAGATATTGTCTAACAAAGGAACATTTTGTAAACTTGATTGCCCTGGAATTTTTTGCTTTCTCTCTCTCTCTTTTTTTTAAAAAATTTAATTTTTAACCTTTTTAATAGTGGAATAAGAAACGTTCAGAAAAAGTACATAAAACTTAAATGTACCATATAACAGATTAATTATAATGCAAAACTGATTCATTGCTATGCTGGAGCATTTGGCTGTATTGCTGCCATAACAGGGACAAGGAGGAAAAGTACAAAAAAAGAAGTGGAATTGACAAGAGGCAGTGGGGCCTTCAGAATCCCAAAGTCTTCTGGGAAAGTGAGGCTGGAGGAAGGAGGCCCCAAACTGCCTGCAGAAGGGGAGAAGGTCTTTGGGTACCCTCCCAGGCATGGGTCAGAATTCAGTCCAAGGGAGAAGTTCAGCTTGTGGTGGAGGCCAGTGAGCCCTCCTCAACTCGGTTCCCTCCTGATCTCAGTGAACCCTGGCTGTGGTAGGGCATTTCTGCAGCTTTTTTTTTTTTTTTTTTTTTTTTTTTTTTAAAGATGACCAGGGGCTGGTCCGTGGCTCACTCGGGAGAGTGTGGTACTGATAACACCAAGGCCACGGGTTCGGATCCCATATAGGGATGGCTGGTTAGCTCACTGGCTGAGCATGGTGCTGACAACACCAAGCCAAGGGTTGAGATCCCCTTACTGGTCATCCTTTTTTTTTTTTTTTAAAGATGACCAGGGGCTGGTCCGTGGCTCACTCGGGAGAGTGTGGTACTGATAACACCAAGGCCACGGGTTCGGATCCCATATAGGGATGGCTGGTTAGCTCACTGGCTGAGCATGGTGCTGACAACACCAAGCCAAGGGTTGAGATCCCCTTACTGGTCATCCTTTTTTTTTTTTTTTAAAGATGACCAGGGGCTGGTCCGTGGCTCACTCGGGAGAGTGTGGTACTGATAACACCAAGGCCACGGGTTCGGATCCCATATAGGGATGGCTGGTTAGCTCACTGGCTGAGCATGGTGCTGACAACACCAAGCCAAGGGTTGAGATCCCCTTACTGGTCATCCTTTTTTTTTTTTTTTAAAGATGACCAGTAAGGGGATCTTAACCCTTGACTTGGTGTTGTCAGTGCCATGCTCTCCCAAGTGAGCCAGGGGCCAGCCCTGAAAGGCCTTGATGTCTCCGTCAGGCTGAGAAACTCATCACATTCCTTTTCCTTTGTGCCCACATGCAGTTCTTGCATATGGAAAAGGTTTTAACCTTTTAAGACACTTTGGAACTATTGGCACATTTTTGCTAACGTGTACAAAATGGCACCCTAGGCAGACACTGGTTCCTGTATGCACTTGAAGAAATATACAAAAGCAAAAGGAAAGAGCTGTGGACTGGCAGTCAGGCTCTGCCCTAACCACCTGGCAGTATGAAGCCAGATACTCATGCTCTCTGGGTCTCAGTATCTCTTAGTATCTCCATCTGTAAGGAATCCTATCTGGTTCTAGAATTCTGATTCCATAAATAGGCCCACCCTTGTAACCTGGAGTGGTAGGAGTTTAGTCTTTAGCTGTCTCCTCCCTGCTCTGCTCTCCTTCAGAGATCTCACCCATTTTCACTCCTCAGTGCTCTCCTTGAAGCTAATAAACCCCAAATCCAACCCTCTTTTGAGCTCCAGTCTCCAACTGCCTATAGAAGTTTCTATTTGGTTCTTCTGAAGGAGCTTCAATGCACAGTGAGGCCACCACCACCTTCCTGACAAATGCTTTCAGTGCTGCTGGTCTCCTGGTCACTCACAGAGTCACCATGAACTGCCCCCCCACCCCCATTTCCAAAGTAAATTTCATACATTCCAAAGTTACCTCATAATTTCTCCCCCTTCCTTACAGTTTCAATTCCCACCACCTTCCCATACCTCAGTTTTCCCATTCAGTTTCCCCACCTCCAATCTGCTCTACTGCCTACTGTCTAATTTTCCTAAACACCCTTGGTCACTTTCCTGCTTGATGGCATCTCGCTGCCCACAGTTGGCCTTTATAAGGTGGAGTTCTGGCACAATTGTGGGCCTCTCCCCACACCTGGTGAGTCAGAACCTCTCACGACAGGGCTCTGAATTTGTGTTTTTATGAACTCCTGGAATACTAAAGTCTGAGGACGGCTAACCAGAGTCCCAACTACTGAGCTTGACGTTTGGGGCCTTCCATGACGTAATATTCCCTGCCTTTCCTATCTTTTCTTCCCTCTTCTCCTACACAGACTCTCAGAACCGAGCCCTCACTGTCTCCCCTCCTCCACCCCCACAGTGCTCCTCTGAGTGGTGCCGTCCCTCATCTGCTACTCAGAGCCCTCCCTTCCTTCAAGGCCTGGCCCAAGTCTCACCTCCTTTGTCAGGGCTTCCTCCCTCTGATCTCTCCGCATATTGTCTCTCTCTTTCCTGCCACCCCAGAGCTAGTCTGTTCCTACCTCTGGCTACTTGATTACATGTTGTTCCACATGTTCCCCATGTAAGTGACAGTCACTCAGCTCGTAGAAGGACATTTGCTCCCTCCCCAG
The DNA here is from genome assembly GCF_000696425.1 of Galeopterus variegatus. NCBI lineage: Eukaryota > Metazoa > Chordata > Mammalia > Dermoptera > Cynocephalidae > Galeopterus > Galeopterus variegatus. The sequence goes on along the minus strand of NW_007726380.1, from coordinate 123,750 downwards.
GGTGGGCAGAGTCAAGTGGGGCCACAGGGTGGCCAGAGACTCAAACGCTACCCTGCCCTTCCTCCCCTTCTCTTGCCTTTTCTTCCGTCTGCACGCTGGCTTTGCTTACGCACTGATCTCCCCCATGAGGCTGCCAGCAGTGCCTGGCCTTGAGACAGGGGCTATGATACTAGGACCGGCAGGCCCCAGTGAAACTGTATGGAGAAGCTGCAGGAAAGGCAAATGAAGAGGAGTTTCCTCAAAGAAGGGGAAAAAGGGAAAGTGCTGGGCAGAAAAACTAATAAATGTTCACTACTGTGTTAGTTAGGAGTCGGGTCAGCTATGCATGACAGAAAATCCAAAGTAGCTGTGGCTTAACTCAACGGCAAAGGGTTCTGATGTAGTCAGAGAACCAGGCTCCTTCTAGCTTACTGCCGTGCTTCCCAGAGTCCCAAATGATTGTTTGTGTCCAGCTATCATGCCTATGTACTTCAAGGAGCAGAAAGGAGAAACAATGAAGAATGGCTTAACCTGCCTCCTAGAAGTTGTACAATCTTTAGCTTATATCCCATTTGCCAGAACTTAGTTCTAGAGCTATCTCTAGCTGTCAGGGCTTCTGGGCAGGTATGCGGAAATGGAAGTCGTGGGGCTCTGGAGTTTACATTTACCTCATTGAACCTCAGTTTCTCTTCTTGCAAGAAATGAAATCTGGGGAGTAACCAGGTGGGATGGGCTGAGGGTAAGCCCTGATGTGTCACTCAGATATGTTAGGAGGTCTGCTAGAAGGCCTAGTCTGAGTCCGGAGGAGATTTCAAGGTCCTCCCACAAATTCCCAGCCTAACCTGGGCTTTGCTATGGGTGTTGTCAGAGGGCCAGGAGATCACCTGGACCACAGGCCAGAAATACGTATCTAGGTGAGAGGGAGGACCCTTAGGAACTAGCTGGTGTGGGCCCCTGGAGAACACTACTGTATGGAATGGTTTTCCTCAGAAACCTGGAAAGAACTGGAGGGAGACAAAAGCTATCAAGTGGTGGTGGGAGGGGGAGGAAGGAGACAGCTGAAGGAGGCCTGGGGAGTCACTGCTGATGAGCAGAGTCAGGAGACCTGCCTCTGACTGGCCATGGGGCCTGGGACCCCTCCCTGGACTGCTCTGACTGCACTTCCCTTATCTGCAGAGTGAAAGGCTGGGCAAGGGGGTGTATGAGGTCTCCTGCAACTTCACAATTCTCTCTCTAGGGCTAAAGAACTTCCCCTCCATCACTGGGGCTGCGCAGGCACGGGGGTGGGGGGGTAGAGCCTGGGAGCCAGTGAAGCTCAGCTTCCTCTTCACTTCTTCACTCTGGTCCTGCTGTTCCTGCACAGCCACTTAGGTGCGAGTGGTAGGGGTGAGGGTGAGGGTGGAGTGGTAGGGGTGAGGGTGGAGGGTGGTGTGTGGCAGTGAGAAGACTGCAGGGCCAGGACAGGGACAGTCAAGACACTCCCTCAATGTCATCCTTCCTGGCTCGTGAACACCTCTGAATGAGCTTTGGATCTGACAGTTTCAGGGTAAATTTATTACAGGTGAGGTTAGTAATAAAAAAATAAAGTAAACTAGAGTTTGCCTGGGACACGGCTACTCATGCCCACGTGGTATATGCTCCATGTACAGAGGGAGATAGGGAGAGAGGGAGAGAGGGAGAGAGGGAGAGAGAGCTGTCACAACTCAGTGTAGGGCTGGCTGGTTGGCTCACTTGGGAGAGCATAGTGCTGGTAATACCAAGGTCAAGGGTTTGGATCCCCATACCAACCAACCACCAAAAATAATCCCCCAAAATATATTTGGAAAAATGCCACCTTTGGGCCAGCCCGGTGGCGCACTGGAGAGTGCGCCGCTTGGGAGCGTGGCGGCGCTCCCACCGAGGGTTCGGATCCCATGTGGAGACTGGTTCCCGCTCACTGGCTGAGCGCAGTGCGGGCACAACACCGAGGGTTGTGATCCCGTTGCTGGTCCCCGGTGCGGGCGCAACACCGAGGGTTGCGATCCCGTTACCGGTCAGTAAAAAAGACAAAAAGGAAAAAAAAATGCCACCTTTGCCCTTTGCTCACTGTTTCCTTTTGACCCTGGATGAGATTTTCCGATGTATTTATCACTAAGAGCTGCCAGGCCATGGAATGTGTGAACCCAGGGAAGGAAGTGCAGCCAGTCTCTCTGTTCATGGGCCAGCCCAGTGGTGCACTGGAGAGTGCACCGCTTGGGAGCGCGGCGGCGCTCCCACCGAGGGTTCGGATCCCATGTGGAGACTGGTTCCCGCTCACTGGCTGAGCGCAGTGCGGGCACAACACCGAGGGTTGTGATCCCGTTGCTGGTCCCCGGTGCGGGCGCAACACCGAGGGTTGCGATCCCGTTACCGGTCAGTAAAAAAGACAAAAAGGAAAAAAAAATGCCACCTTTGCCCTTTGCTCACTGTTTCCTTTTGACCCTGGATGAGATTTTCCGATGTATTTATCACTAAGAGCTGCCAGGCCATGGAATGTGTGAACCCAGGGAAGGAAGTGCAGCCAGTCTCTCTGTTCATTTCTGTTGGGTGGTTGGAAAGCAGCTGGCCAGAATGGAGGGAGAGGGAGAATGCTTTCTTTCCCCTTTTTAGCCCATTTGACCTTTCAAAGGGACCTATGTCCACTAGCCTCCTCTGTGAGAAACTGCATGCAGGCTTGAGTGGAGGCAGGGGGATGGATAGGGTGGCCCTTAGTGGGACATTTAGCTCACTGCTCCCAGGCTAGGTTGGTCCCTGAATCTCTGTGGGGGTCCAGGGCATGGGGCCATTCCACATCCCCAGCTGCTGCCCCTATCACTGAGGGCCTGTGTATTTCACCCACCTCAGGCTCTGGGTGTCTGGGATCTGAGGGTCGCCGATGGGTGTGGTCACCCCTTGTTTTCACACCAGTCCTGGCAGGAAAGGGCAGGCAGAGGAGGTTCCTTTTCTGGAATGACACTCCCCACTCCCCCCTCAGCTCCAGAAAGGACAAGTGATTTGCCCAAAGTGACCCAGCAAGTTAGAGACAGAGTCCTAATCAATCAAGTGACCTGACTTTTAGAAATAGAGGGATTGAATCTGCTCTCTGGTTGGGAGGTGGGAGGGGCTGGAAAAATTCTTTTTTGGGCGTCATGTTGTGACAGTAGAGAAGCTGGGGGCAGGGTGCAGGATATTCCTTGTTGTCCTACCCATGGTTACCTGCTGGGACTGAGAAGTCCTGCTCTGCTCCCCCAACCCTGTGTCTGCGGGGGGGGGGGGGGGGGGGGGGGGGGGGGGGGGGGGGGGGGGGGGGCAGAGCCCAGGATGGAGGGAGGGAGAGGCCAGGACAGGGGAAGGCATAAAGGGAGGAAAGGGCTCGGGGACAGAGGGAGCTGGAGAACAGCAAACAAACAGTGTTCTGGAAAACAACGTGTTTCCCCTTTCCAGCCTCCCTGCCTGATTTCCCCACTGGAAACAGTCATTTAGAATAACGAGTCATAATTTGATTACATTCTCTTTCAGTCTAACAGAGTAAACAAGGATCTCCAGGGGAAGAAAGGAACGGGTGGACCAGGCTTCTGGCACACTCTCCCTGGGTCTGGACAGGGATTCCCCCTCCTGCACTGTTACTCCCTGTCTCCATGAGTGCACTTGAAATCCATATTTAAACACCCCCCCCCATTTTCTAGTAAGGTTTACATTCTCTTTGTGTCTCCTACCCCCGCCTGCCTTTCCCCTTAGTGTCTTTACCCTGAAGCCTGCATAGCATATAAATATTTAAACCCATCTATTATTTCCTGTTTATTATTGGTACAAATCCTGAGTTCATTTACTGTGCATCTGTCCCCCTGCATCTATCTCAGAAGGGGAGGCCTGAAGGCAGGGCCACGGGTCCACAGATCAGCTGTATCACTAATTCCAGCTTTTATTCATTTTGTTTTATTTTTCCTTCATTTAAAAAATTGTAATAAAATACATATAACATAAAATTTACCATCTTAACCGTTTTTAAGTGTATAGTTCCAGCAGTATTAAATACATTCATGTGCTGTGCAATCATTGCCACCATCCATCTTCAGAACTCTTTTCATCTTGCAAAACTGAAACTCTGTACCCATTAAATATTAACTCTCCATCCCTTCTCTCCCCAGCTCCTGGCAACCACCATTCTACTTTCTGTCTCTGTGAATATGACTACTCTAGGTACCTCATATAAGTGGAATCATACAATATTTGTCTTTTGGTGACTGGTTTATTTTGCTTAACATAATGTCCTTAAGGTTCATCTGTGTTGTAGCCTGTGTCAGAATTTCCTTCCATTTTAAGGCTGGATAATATTCCATTGTGTGCGTAGTGGATTGAGTGTCCCCCCCAAACTCATAGAAGCTTGAATTGTGTCTTCCAAGTTTTATGTATCAGAAACTTGACCCCCGCAACTGTGACTATTGGGAGGGTGAGAGATCCTACTATAGTAATTAAAAGGTGGGGCCTTGGTGAGGTGATTAGATTGCAGGACCATACCTTAATGAACAGATTAAAAATGGTGGCCATACGTGCGGTTTGGAGGGCTTTAAAAAGAGAATGAATGAGAAGGTTAGTCTCTCTTTCTGTCTCTGCTTTCACCATCTTGCAATGTGAGACACCTGGGTCACTGTTTTGCACCACCAGATGTGTTCCTTGCACTTTGGACTTCCTAGCCTCAGAAACTATAAGCAATAAATTTCACTTTCTTTATAAAGTACCCAGTTCCATGTATTTTGTTATAAGCAACAGAAATGGACTAATACAGTGTGTATGTACCACGTTTTGCTTATCCATTCATCCATGGGCATTTGGGTTGCTTCCACCTTTTAGCTGTTGTGAATAATGCTGCTGTGAACATGGGTGTACAAGTCAGCTTTCATGTTTTATAATAAAAGGATACCTTTTGGGGCTGGCCCGTGGCTCACTCGGAAGAGTGTGGTGTTGATAACACCGAGGCCACGGGTTCGGATTCTGTATAGGGATGGCTGGTTTGCTCACTGGCTGAGCGTGGTGCTGACAACACCAAGTCAAGGGTTAAGATCCCCTTACAGGTCATCTTTAAAAAAAAAAAAGGATACCTTTTATTGATTGCTTACTACATGCACAGGACTATGTAGACTTAATCACTTAATTATCACAAGTACCTCCTAGGTGGCAACTGTTCTCTTCACTTTATTTATGAAGAAATTGAGGCTCTGAGAAGCTGAATAAATTGTCCAAGGCAAGGAAATGAAGGAGTGAGAAGGAGGATCTGCCCCTGCTCTTTAACCCCCGGCTTTTTACTGCATTGGATTGATGATGCACGTGAAGTAGGGGTCTCAGGCTATGTTGCCCTTCCTGCAGCCCAGAAAGGGTAGGCTCTTCCCCTGACCCTCTGCCCAGTGGGTGATTCCATCAGGCAAGTGTTCTCATTCCTGGCTGCACAGTTGCATCACCTGGGGAGATAGAAAAGTTGATGCCCCAGCCTCTCCCCAGACTTAAATTGAACACTTAGATTGAACTCCCTCGGTGCTGGAGCCCAGGCTTCAGCATTTTTAAAAAGCTTCCTAGGTGATTCTATGTGTGAGTAGAACTGAGAACCACTGGGTTAGAAGACAAGGGAGGAAGAGGACAGAAGGATCGATTCCTCCATTCAGCTCTTTGTCTTGCCCTATGACCACCCCCCACAAAGGCGGCATTTGGCCATGAATGCCCTGACCCCCAGGACGCCCCCTCTCTCCTCCAGAGTTCTGTTGTGTGTGTGTGTGTGTGTGTGTGTGTGTGTGTGTGTGTGTGTGTGTGTGAGACCCTCCCAGACAGGACACAGGGCCTACCCGGGCCTTAGATGGACCTATCAGAATCAGCCTGACCCCAGAATGAAAATAAGTTGCTGAAAGCCCTCAGGCTGCCGGAAATGGATTTCCGTCACCTCCTCATCAGGGGTGATGGAAGTGAGGTGGAGGGCAGGGGTCAGCGCGTCATCAGAGGGTGGGGAGAGCAAGGATGGCGCCCCACAGGGTGGGGTCAAGGAAATCATCTTCCAGGCCTGCCCCAGTTCTTTCGCTGGGCTATAGCACATCTGCCTGTAGTATCCTGCCCCAAGCCCCACCCGGCCCCCATCTCCTTGAGCTCCTGTTAAATCCAGGGTAATGGTCAAGCCTGGAGAATTTCTAGGTTGGGCTCTGCACTGAGGCATTAGGAGCTGCTTGACTGGGGGACACAGTGGGATGAGGGGGCTCTGTTGGCCTGTCCCACAGTCTTTCTCGGAACCAGCCCTGAGCCAAGAACTCTATGATCCACGTGGGATTATCAGTCTGCCAGCTCAGTGCCCACAGCAATGCGGGGGTGGGGTGCAGCAGAGGAGGCCTGCCTCGGGCACTAGAGGACCTGGGTTCAGCCACTTTCCTCCTGTGTGATCCTGTGTGACCTTGAGCAATCCCTTCTCTCTGGGCCTCAGCATCTCCATCTGTGATATAAAGGATTTGGCCTAGATTGCTGGTTCTTAAACTCAACTGCACATTGGTTTGGGAGCTTTATTTATGTATTTAGGTGGCTGGCTGATATGGGGATCTGAATCCTTGACCTTAGTGTTATAACACCCATGCTCTAACCAACTGAGATAAGGAGCCAGCCCTGGGGAGCTTTAAAAACTACCATTGCTGATTTCATCCTCAAGAGATGCTGATTTATTTATTTATTTATCTATCCTGCCTCAGGTTTACTTGTACAAGCAGCACAGAAATATAGCAGCCCCACACAACAGCGCAGGGGTCACATCATTCCTTCTGTCTTCATATTGGCAGAGAGAGGCCTCTACTCCAGAGCCTTTGTGGGGCCTGGGCACCTTTCAGAGCCTGAGCTGGAGCTGGAACTGAAGCTGAAACCAGAGCTGCAGCTGAAACTGCATCCTAGACTTTGGTTTGAGCCTTTGCCTTGATGTTTGGCTGGTACAGCCTTAGACCCTTGGCAATGAGGGCATGATGGAGTTTGGATGTGTTGTCCCCTCCAAAACTCATATGGAAATTTTACCTCCAATGTGGCAGTGTTGGAAACTGATTGAATTATGGGGGCGGATCTCTCATGAATGGATTAATGCTCTCCCTGGGAGATGAGGGGTAGTGAGTGAGTTCTCGCTCTATTAGTTCCCGTGAGAGCTTGTTGCTTAAAAAGACCCTGGCACCTTCTCTCTCTCTCTTGCTTCCTCTCGCCATGTGATCTGCTTGTACCTGCCGGCTGCCTGCCACTTTATGCCATGAGTAGAAGCAGCCTGAGGCCCGTGCCAGATGCAGCTGTCCCAGAATCGTAAGCCAAATAAACCTCTGTTCTTTATAAATCACCCAGTTTCAGGTATTCTGTTATAGCAACACAAAATGGAGTAATACAGGGCATGCGCACGCTTCCCGAGCTTGGGGTAGGTGATGTAGGCAAGACAATCAAGCTTGCAGCTGGTGCTCTTTGGGATCTTGGGCTTGACCTCCTTGGGCTTTACAAGGGCCTTGATAGCCTCAGCACGTGCACTCATGGCCTTGGCATTGTTGGTCTGCATTTTCTTCAGGCCTGTCTTGTTGTGCTTCTTGGCAAAAAGCATGTTCCTCAGGAACTTGGGGTCTTTCCCCTTAAGAGATTCATATTTTTGTGACTGAGGTTTCTTAATGTCTTTTCTGTGCCATTTCTGGGATTGGTTGTGTGCGCTGTGGTTCTTGGACTTGGCCATGTCTGCACAGTAACCCGTGGCTCCCAAAGTTCCTGGACTGGAAGAGAAAGATCAGGGATGTTGATTTAATTGGTATATGCTGTGGTCTGAGCATCAGGATTTTTAGAGGATCCCCAGGATATTTTAATTTAAGGTCAAATTTGAGAACCGATGTCTTAGATAACTGCTTCCTAACCACAATCACGTCATGGCACCCATAGAATGGGATAATATTTGACCAGCACACTCTTAATAGAGGAGAGACATTGAGGGGGCTCCAGCTGCGCACTTGCCTGGCTGCCCCTGAGGACTACAGGGATCAGTGTCTCAGAACCAGCAAGATAGCTCTTGGGTCCTTGCAGCTGAAATTTGTTGCCTCATTGGTCCTTCAGTTGAGGTACACAATGATATACAACACTGAAGTCCCAGGAGGTTTACAAAGTTACCAGTTAAGCATGGGGCATCTTCCTGTAGCATCAATTTCCTTAGAATATTTTAGGAGGAAAATTATGACTCATCCTGTAAGTAACAAAACACTATCTTTTAAAAAATATAATAATAGATGTGGCTATATCTTGGAGTAGAGTGCAAAGCTCACACATATTTGAAGCTAAAAAAATCAAAGAAATTTGACCACTGTGTCAGGAGGCATGGGTCTGCACATAGGCTAGAGGGTATTCCCTTGACTTGGGTAAAAGTTGGAGGAAAATTCTGGAGAAGCCCCATGTCAGTCTATGCATTAGCACATGGATCAGAGGTGAGGAGAAGCATTAACTTCTTTCAGTTCAGGATGGCTTCCTGGAATAGGTTGCATCTCAGGGAGGATCTTGAGGAAAGGGAGAGAAGAAAGGAACTGGTTGCAAGAAGGGCATGACCCAAGGGCTCTGTAGACCCCACAGCAGGAATATGAACTCAGACAATGTCTTTCTTGCCCTTGGCCTATGAATTAAAGAAAGCCCTCAAAGATCCCTTTACCCTCTAACACCCCCTGTCCCACCCTAGTCCATATCGAGGCTGACCTGGCCTGGGCCTGCCTGCTGAGTGCAGGATTGAAATGCCAAAGCCCTCTCTCTCTTCCCCTGACTTTAGTGGCCAGCAGTTCAGTCATTATTGCAGAGGTAGCCCAGGTGCCCCAGTTTCCTGCTATTTTCCCCTGCCCACTTGCTCTGGTCCCCAGGCCTGAGATAGGCCCTTTGAGCTGACAGAGGGGGCAGCAGACTCTCCCCCTTTCCCGTGCAAGGTCTTCCTGGCAGCATCTGCCTCACTATTCTCATCCCCCACCCCCCACCCCAGGGCACCAAGGGACATGGCCTGGAAGAGATTGGGTACAGCCCAAAGAGACTGTGGGAGGGGCACTCTTCCAGAGAGGAGGGTGCTGCAGGGCCCAAGCCCTGGGTCTTCTGTCCATTAGCCCTACTATCAGAGAGGGGGTCCCGAACCTCAGCGCCCACCAGATTCTTAGCAAAGTGGCTGCTCTTTCTCTTTGGCAACCAGGCCAAGAATGCCCTGGGGCACTGAATATCCTCTCCAAGCATGAGGACTGACCCTTGCTTCTGGCCTTCATCCCACCCTTGAGAGGTAGCCCAGCATAGTTGTTCACAACATGGACTGTTTGTAGATTTACTATTGGTTCGCCATTGTGTCCTAAGGGCTTGAATGGTGCCTGCCACATAGTAGGTGCTCAGGAAGTAATTACTGAATAAACAAAAGGATCTAGACACCCTAGATTTGAATCCCTGGGGTAGGCACAGTGGGTCCTCTCTGTGCTTTACTTGCTTCCTTCTGTAAAATGGGGACAGTAATAGAACCACTTCATAGGATGGATATGTACAAAGCCTTGGGACAGTGCCTAGCACATGCCAAGCACTCAGTAAGTGTTTGCTGTCATCTTAAATCTGTAGCCTTATTTTCCAGTGCTGCCTCCCTGGTGAAAGGTTCTTTCTTGCTCTCCTCTGAGCCCTTGCTGGGGTCATAGCTGAGAGCAGTGCGGACCAGCTGGACCAGGCATCACACACATTTGGGGCCTACGACAGAGTCCAGAACCAGCCATGTGTGGGTCCCCATCCTTCTCCCCCATCATGCCTGTGGTTCAGGTGTGGTGGCTGTGAAGAGGAGCCCATGCCATGTGGTAGCCTGCACGGTCTAGGGCAGGAGGGGCCTTCAGACCATGAGACTGACTGAAAGGGCCCAGGACCCCTGCCTTCAGATCCTTCTTTTCCTTGCCAGAATGGTCTTTCTAAGTCAGAAAGGCCATGTGACTCCCTTGCTTATGTTTTTTTTTTTTTTTTTTTTAAGATGACCGGTAAGGGGATCTCAACCCTTGGCCTGGTGTTGTCAGCACCACGCTCAGCCAGTGAGCAAACCGGCCATCCCTATATAGGATCCGAACCCGCGGCCTTGGTGTTATTTGCACTGCACTCTACCGAGTGAGCCACGGGCCGGCCCTTCCCTTGCTTATATTGACCAAAATTAAATCTTTCAAGGTAGAAATAATTTTCTAAAGTATATTGGAAGCCAAATGTGAGGACTGACCTGAGAAACACCATCCAACAGAGTCAGAGAAGTGCTCCAAAGTTCATCACAAATAACAAAAGCTTTCCAGACAAAAAAGGCTGAAGGAAACAGAAACAGAGAACAAAAACAGAATTGGTCATTTCAAAGTTCCTTTCTTTGTAAGGCGGGGACAGGGAGACAACAATATGAAAACAACTGATTAATTTACATCAGGTTACTTCAGCTATCTCTTTAGATAGGGATTAGAGCAGAGGGAACTTCGTTGTCATATCTCCTGAAGATTTAAACTGGTCTGATTGGCAAATTGGCTCTCTCCCTCCCGACTTCTCAGAAGGTCAGACCACAACCTAAGTGATGTGGGACTTAACAGGGGTAACTCCATTTTGGTTTTTAATCTGGTCTGTTGGGGCCTAGTGCAGGAATTTAGTACAAAACAATGGCCTCTGATAATTTTTTTCTCACGCTTACTACCCCACAGTGGTTCTCTCTCTCCCGCAACATAAACCAGGACCCTGCAGGGGCTTGCGTGGTTCCAAGCTTCTGCTCCTTTCTTCTCTCCATCTTGTCTGTGGCTATCACCTCAAATGATCTGCAGTCTCTCACCTTGAGGCTGGGCTCTGGCTGCTGCCTGGGAAGCTCACCCCTCCCTTGCTCCCCCCGCCCACCTTCATCTACTTTCCTTTCAAGGTCAGCTCCTCAAATGTCCCTCCTTTAAGAAGGCTTTGGTGACCCTGGGTCCACTGGGCCGCATATCCCCTTTCCAGCTGTCTAACCGAAAGGATGTTTATTGCACTTGCTTGTTCAAGTGTTGTTTTCCTCTACTAGGTGGGTAAATTCTAAGTGGGCCTGCATGCCTGGTGCCTAACATGGAGCCTGTAGCTTAGCAGAGCTCAGTGAAAACTTATGGAAGACTGGTACATTTCAAAGCTGACGGGGCCGGCCCGGTGGTGCACTGCTACAGTGCGCCGCTTGGGAGCGTGGTGGCGCTCCCGCCGAGGGTTCGGATCCCACATACAGACCGGTTCCCGCTCACTGGCTGAGCGAGGGGCGGGCACAGCACCGAGGGTTGCGATCCTGTTGCCGGTCCCGGTCCAGTACGGGCGCGACACTGAGGGTTGCAGTCCGTTGTCGGACACGAAAAAAGACAAAAAAAAAAGGAAAAAAAAAAAAAAGCTGAGGGTTGTTGTTGCACTCTGGGGGACATTGGGCACATCTGTTTGGGTCAGGGTTTTTGTGTGCACACACTTGGAAGTATGGGCAATGGGAAGGGGGACCACCACTCTGGGCTGGGTTGGAGTTTTTGGAGCTGGAAGGCCAAGCTTTCTCTTGTCCCCTGCCTGCCTCCCAGTTAGCCTCATGGGGCCTCTGGATCAGGCTCAGGCAGGGATTCAGGCTCAGGCCAACATTTGTCTTTCTGCAGGAGCTATGTTGCTCCCTACTTTTAACCTCTGGCCTCAGTGGCTGCTCCAAGCTGTGCCCATGAAGGCACCTCAGACATAGACTTCTGCCCTCAGGGCTCTCAGCTCCAGTGAGAGTCAGAATGTGGTGAAGACCTTAGAAGGTGATCTTGTCTAGCCCCCTGCCTCCAAGCAGGCCTGGGCTGAGAGTGGTCTAACCTTTCCTTGAAAAATCTCTGGAGAGGAAGATTCCATATGCCTTTTCCCCACTTCTCAGCCCCAGGCTCTGGCTGGGCTGTGCCCTTTGATCTCATTTGTGTAGTGGCCAGGTCAGCCTCTCTCTGGATAGCATATACTGTATGTTGTGGACATGTGAGACCATGTAAGTTACTGGGCATGTGAGACAATTTAAGGTATTGGGAACATATACTCTGGATTCAGACTGTGTACAAATCCCAGCTCTGCCACTTGTTAACTATGTGATGTTGGCAAGTTCCTTAATCACTCTATGCCTCAGTTTCCTCATTTGTACAATGGGGATAATAACAGAACCCACCTGGTGGGGTTGGCTGTGAAGATTAAATGAGTTAATACACAAAAAAGCATTTAGAGAAGCACATGGCATGTAGTAAATGCTCAATAAATGTGAGCTGTTATCATTGCCCTCCTGTTCTGCTCTAGACCTGGCCCAAGTTCCACCCTCTGTCCTGTCTCTCCATGACCTCACCAAACCAACTCAATCTGACAAACATTTATTAGGGGCCCTCTGTGTAAACCGTGCTGTTCCAGGTGCTGGAGGAGGGACAGATGTGAATAAGTTGGAGCTGCTGCCCTTAGGGTGCTGAGTCCCCTGGGGAGACTGGCATGGTGTGTATGGAAGCACCTATGACGCTGGAGATGCAGAGATGAGTAAGACAGGTTTCTGCTCTCAAGAAACTCACAGCCCAGGCTGGAGGCAAGCAGGTACGGAAACAGCCCCAGCAGAAAAATGAAAGGTCCATTTAATACAGAAGCTGCTACCACTCTTTCTGCTTTCTAGGGACGTGGCATGGTTCATCTTGGGAAAGTGATTCCTTTGTGGGGAAATCACGGCAATGGGCCCTTGGTTATTAAAGGCCTGGTCCGAATGGGTAAAGGTAAGGTCAAGGAGTAAAAGTTTTGCATAATACAAGATGTGAGGACGCTGGCATCTCTGAGACAGCTGGGCAGAGAGGGTACGGGTGGGCCCTGAAAAGAGGGCCAGTGGGTGAGGACCATCAAAGAAATCTCCAGGCAGAATTAAGTCTCATCTTGATTTCTAAAAAAAGTATTTTTTTTCTAGTAGGTAATATATTGCCTATTTCAAAATTTTAACTGTGTGAAGGTATATGCAATGAAAAGGCTCCCTGTCCCCATCCCCAGCTGCTAAGGTTACCACCAGTTTCTTCTGACTTCCCAGAGATAGTCTATGTTTATGAAACAAACGTATGTAAACATATTTCCCTACCCTAGCTCCCCCTTTCTTTTGCAAATGTGTCATTCACAGTATCCTACACTTAGCTTTGTTTTTACTTAGTATTTGCTTAGCTTTGTAATTACTTAGTGAGCATTCCATGGGCAGCAAGAGCTTCCTCATGATTTTTTTACGGCTGTACAGTGTTCCACTGTGTATGTGTACCGGGATTTGTTTACCCAGACTCCTATTGTGTAACTCACCTTGATGTTAAAGTTGCTTCCTTCTCTGTGCTGTAATTTCCCACTGTACACATGAGCCTCAGGAAAGTCTCATACAGATGTGGACTTAGGAGCAGATTACCAAAAGGCAGAAGGCTTCAGAGTCAGAGAGGAAAGACTCGGGAGAACCCCACTCCCCTCTGCCCCCCACCCCAGTCCTCAGAGATGCTGGGAAGGGCTCTTACTTTCATGGCGTGTGGGTGAGGCGCCAGCCTTCTCATTGTTACAGGAGAGGGTAAGTCAAGGAGACCCAAGGTCAAGAAGTCATGCAGATTCGAGATGCCTGGGTTACTCAAATAATGGCGATATTGTGCATGATTAGAAATTCAAACAAATATGATAGGACAGGCAGAATCCTAAGGTCACAGAATGCTAGAGCTGGAAAGGAGGGATCTCAGAGACCACTGAGTACTTCTCCCTCATAGTCATAATAATGTGAGTACAAACAGTTAACGTTTATTAAGCCCTTACTCTGTTCCACGCAGAATTCCAAGTTCCTTAATATCTATTAGCCCACTTAATCCTCACACTAACCTTTGAGGCAAATACTATTACTATCACTATTCTAGATGAAGAGATTGAGTCACAAAGAGGATATGTAACATGCTCAAGTTCCCAGAGCTAGTGAGGTCACAAACCCTGGGGGTCTTGTCTGGAGCCCTTAACTGTCACACATTCCGTGTCTGTGCCCTGGTGAGGAGACTGAGCCTAGTGGGGAGTCACTCAGCTTTTTGGCAGCAGAGCCAGGGCTAGAAACCAGGACCCCTTTTGGCCCTCCCTCCAGCAGGCTGCCTCAGTTTGCCTGAAGAGCTCTGAGGGGGACTGGAGGCAGGTAGAAGGGGTCAGCAGGGGGGCGCTGTGGGGGTGAAGAGAAAGGCTGTGATTAGTTCTGGGTTTTGGGGACAGTCTGGTGCCTGTAGACATGCTGAACATTTGACATTACAGGCGGTCTGGGGTGTGTCTTGCTGACCCCTACCATTGACTCAGGAGGTATATAAGTATCCGACTCAGTGGTCTTTCCAACTGTGGTTTGTCCACTTGGTGGCTTTTCTGTGGCCTGAACTGGCTCCTTGCCCTGTCCCCAAGCCCACCAGATTTCTCTCTACCCACCTCTCATCAGTAGCATCACTTTACCACATAAGCAAGACCCACAGTGTTTTTGGGGTGGGGGGGGTGGCATTTACTCAGAAAAAACCCCAGAGAAACCACAGGCAGATTAGAACTGTGTACACAATGAGGACTTCATAAATGCCCTCAGGGGTCCCCTGTTGAGGTCTAATGGAAGTGAATGGGGGGTGATGGCTTCAAGGACCCTCCTTCTGACTCTTCCAGGATGGGACACTTTCAACCACTGCCCCTGTTTGGCTATGGAGCTCCCCATGTTGCTGCCCCCCATGCCTAGTCACAGCCCAAGCTTCTGTGTTCTGCAGATCTGAGCCCCCGAGGGTCTCTCTCAGGTGGAGAGGCTGAGCCCACTATGTTGGGGAAGCGTGTGGGGTGGAACAGGACTGTGGCCTCTCTCTGCTCTCACCACACTGTTTAACACCCCCC
>NW_007726380.1:80159-108482 GCF_000696425.1 Galeopterus variegatus | reverse complement strand
AAAGGAACTCATGGTTCTGTCCAGACTTCTTTTTTCTTTTTTTTTTAAACAGCTTTATTGAGATATAATTCACATACCACACAATTTGCCCACATAAGTGTACAATTCAATGGACTTAGTATACTTGCTGAATTGTGCAACTGTCCCCACAGCTTGTTTCAGGGCATTTTCCCTGCCAGCCATCTTCCAGCTCAGCTCTCCAACACCCACAGGTCACCCTCCCCTGAGTGCGTACCTCCTCGCTGACTTTGTGGTATGTGCTTCCCTCCTCTGTGACTAAACCGCTTCAATGAGTTGTTCACACCCACCTCTTTCATTTTCTCAGATTCAGTAAACTTTATTTTTTAAAAGATGACTGGTAAGGGGATCTTAACCCTTGACTTGGTGTTGTCAGCACCACGCTCACCCAAGTGAGAGGTGGGCCGGCCCTCAGTAAACATTTTTAAAAAGCATCTATGAGGTATGATGTCAGAGGTTTTCTTATTGTACCTCATCTCATTTAATCCTCACAAACACTCTGTGAGCTGGGAATTATTTTCTCTCTTTTAGAGGTGAGAAATTCAAGGCAGAGAGACACCGACTTACCCGAAAGGCTCAGGCAGAATTCGAACCCAGGTCTGTTTGCTATGCTACCTGTTGTCTCTGTGGCAAATTCAGCTGCGAGGTCCAGCTGTTGACCGCCTCACCCACCACTCATGGGCACTCCTGCAGCCCATCATCTCTCAGATGACCTTTCTGTTCCAACCAGATTGATGCCCTTCATGCTAGGCTTGTTCCCTGCAAGCCTTTGTTTAAGCTGTTTCTTCCGTCTGGCCTCATTTTCCTTCCTCCTTCCTATCTTGGAATACCTGAAAATCCATTTTTTTTTTAAAGATCTGGCTCAGATCTACTTTCTCCATGAGAGCTTCCTGTACCTAATTAGAAGCTAATAAGGGATTTGGAAAATAAGAGCTGAACAGGATAAGGGAGAAGACTGGGAGTGTTGAGGGAAGTGTGGTTACAGAAATAAATAGTTTGGTTAGGGTAGACCTAATGGAGAGATGAGATTCAGGATCAAAATAGGTGCAGTAAAGCATGCAAGGGAGTAAGCCATGAGGATATTTGGGGAAATAGCATTCAAGGTAAAGAAAACAGCTGGAGCAACGGCCCGAAACAGGAGTGTGCCTTGAGTGTTTGAGGCCAGTGTGGCTGGAGCCGAGGAACAGGAGGGGGGGTGGGTGGGGGCTGAGATCAGATTGAGTTATCCTGGGGCTATTGTGAGGGCCTGGCTTTTACTCTGAATGGGAAGGGAGTCATTGGAGTGTGTTGAGCAGAGGAGGGATGTGGTTGGCTTAAGAAGGGTCAACTGTAACTCTGGTTACTAAGTGGAGAGTAGACTGTAGGGTGCAAGGGCAGAAGGAGGGAGGCTTCTGAAGTAACCCAGGAGGGCGGGTATGGTAGTTCGGTGCAAGCAGTGGAGGTGGCTGGGAGTGGAGGGTTCTCAACATATTTTTCAGGTTGAGCCAACAAGATTTCCTGTTGATTAAAGGAGAGATGCAGGAGACAGGTGTCAAAGTGACTCTGAGATTTCTGGTCTGAGCTATTGCTGTTAGCTGAGACAGGGAAAATGTGGGTGAAGGCATTTATAGGGAAAGATCAGAAGTTAGGTTTTGGATATGTTGGGTTTAAGACTTCTGGTGGGCATCAGGTGGAACTGACACACAGGTGATTGGCTATTCAGTTCTGAAATCCTTTGATACGGGGGAACTTGAGCCTCTACTTCACACCTGTGCTGGGCCCTTCCCATGGCCAGAAGGTGCTGTTCCTGCAGACTAGGACTGTACAGTGTATGGGTTGGGCCTGCACATTTGTAAGACTGATGTAATAATACTCATTTGGGGATTTGCTGTGTTAGGGGGGAGGTTGAATTGAGAGAGTAGACATAAAGCACTTAGCACAGTGCCTGGCACGAAATAAGCGCTTGATAAATGGTAGTTAAAAAATAACAAAGAGCTAACCTGGATAGGCTCCTGCAGACCAGTTATCAAATGGGTTAAGGGGGTGTGGATGAGGGAGGAGGAAGAGGAAAGGCTAAGAATGGAGGCCTGAGCCTGGGGATGTGATTTTATTGTTCCAGGGGGACTGGAGCTTCTCAGGCAATAGGAAGGGAATGAGGACGTGTGAAAGTGGGTCACGTGGGTGTAGGGGATGGAACAGCTCCTTGGGTTAGGGCTGAACAGTGTTCTCTGAGTGTCCCAGCCAGGGTGATGAGGCGGAGGCTGTCCGGTTGCCTGGGGGCACAGTCCCTTTGCAGTGGTAGCCATAGGAGATATTAACCAGTTCTTTATTCTTTAAAGCCCACATCTTCTAAGGGGAGAATCCAGGATTTCCTCAGCTTTTCTCTCAGGCCCAGCATATAGCTTGGTATGCAGCAAGTCTTTAATGAATGCTAGCATCTGTTTTTCCCTCACATCTATAAAATGGTGGCTAACCCTTATTTTCCAGAATTGCTACGAAGATTATATGCAACAGCATATAAGGAGACATCTTTGCAGCAGCAATGAACATTTAACCCCCAGGATAATTGAGTTCAGAGATGTCCAATAACCTTCCTAAGACCACAGGTACTATGGGGTGGAGGGAGATTTGGGGGCAGTCCAAGCCAGTGGGAGCTGTCCATGCTGATAGTGGGGATCTTCAGCAAGTCCAGAAAGTGAGGAGGACAGAGCTGGGCAGTGAGGAGGGGAAATCGGGTTCTAGGCAGGGCAGGGCTTTGAGAGCAGGTCCTTGAGTAACATGGGTGTGCTGGAGGAGATGGGTGTGCTGGATGTAGGAACTACGGAGTGAGGCCCCACAAAGTGGGGCAGGGAGTGGAGCCAGGAGAAGACATCTTCAAAACATTTTTGGAGATGTCTCCCAAAAGTTTTGGGGCATGGACCAGACCTTATCTTCCAGAACCTTCTTGGCAGCCTTGCCAGGGAAGTACATTCTTCCATTGCATGGAATGGAAGATGAGGCTGCTCAGGCCTTGGAGAGAGTAAGGACAAGGTTGCACCGACCAGCAGTGATGGAGTGAGGATCGTGACCCAGCCCTGCTCAACTGCAAAGGCTGCCCTCTCTCCACTACGCCACAAGGTCACAGTGACCCCCACACACAACCGGGGGATGGACGATATCTGATGACCTTTTGAAGATCTTTTCCAGCAGAAACATTTTCTCAATCTCTGCTCCTTGGTCTCCATCCACACTCACCCCTGTCTCCGCCCTCTCTCCCCTTTTCATTATTCAACCTTTAGTAACCTCACCAGCTGTCTGCAGGGCTGGGGGAGGAGACCAGCTCTTCTGGGTGATGGCTGTGGTTACTTGGATTAACTCTCTGCTGCCTGCCCACCTCCCTTCCACACAAACCCACCTCTGCAGGCAGCCGCTGGCTGAGAGGTACTTCCCAGAATTAGCCACTGAGAACAGCTGGCTCAGGGAGGGGAGGGGCAGAGCAGGCTAACAGCTTCCAGATGTGCCAAGGCACGAGAGGAGAGCCTCGGGAGCCTTAGTTTCAGTTGTCTCCTCCCGTGGCTGGGAGTCTGGGATGGGCCGACCCTCCCATCCCAGACTTCAGAATTGCCAAGGCAGCCAGGCTGATCTGTACTTGCAGACTGCATGCAAATTCTGTGTGCTGGGCAAGGGAGACCTCTGTGTTGCACTTGCAAGGGCTTCTGGGAAAACCCCTGCAGCCTAGCTGCTCTTTGTGGCCTGGGCTCAGCCCAAGCAGCCCCTAATTATATTAATGTTAAAACTCATACTAATACTATCTATACTGCCAGTGGTGGAGACACCAGAGCATGGTGGTTTACTTATTTATTTTTTTGGTGGCTGGCTGGTACAGAGATCTGAACCTTTGACCCTGGCGTTACTGGTACCATGTTCTCCCAAGTGAGCTAACCAGCTATCCACCACAGCATGGTGGTTTAGAGTGCAGAGTCTGGATTCACAGCACTTGGAATCAAATCCCAGCTCAGCCACTTACCAGCTCTGGGACCCAAGGTAAACTGTTCAGCTCCCTTAGCCATGAAATGGTTTTTATTTCATAAGGTTATTATTTGGATTAAATGAGATAACCTATGCAGAGTGCTTAACACAAGTATAAGTTACAAGTTGGTATCATTTATAGAGTACCTACCTGTTTCAGAGGTTATGTGATTTTTATCCCTGAGACCCTGGAAGTTAGCTATGACTACTCCCATTTGTATGAGAGGATATCAAAGGTCAGAGAGGCTAAGTTACCTGTCCAGAGTCAACAGGTGTTAAGTGCAGGGATGTGACTTAAACTCAGCTCAAATGGACCCTAAAACCTAGGCTCATTATGCTGTGCCCCTCTGCGTGTGTTTCTTCACCATTTCCCCATCAGTGGGAAGAGGCTGTAGAACCTTCTGGGGGCTGAGGGCATCATGTCCTGTCCTGCTTATCTGAAGAGGGACCTGACTCAGAAAACTGGGCAAGAGCAGGGGGGCTCAGATGGACCCTGGAAGGAGAAGGCAAGTTCCCTAGAGCAGACACTGGGGACAAGAGATTTCAGAACATGGAAGGAGCAGGGGACAGGGTATCTAGAAGTTGGAAGGAGTCCAGGTTGTCCTAGGGTGCCCTCAAAGCCCCTGTAAGCAGATACCCTGAGTCCACTGACTGCTCTTTCTCTGTGTGTGTTTCTTGCTTTGCCAGTTGCTGCTCCCCTTCTGCACGTCTTCTCCTTGGCTGGAGCGGGGTGGTGGAGGGTCTCCAGAATTCCCCTTTGTGGGATGGGGAGGACAGGAGACCCGGGAGGAGGAGAACCTAGAGTGAGGGGCTGGAGCTGGCCAGCAGGGAGGGCTGCCACTGGCCCAGCTCCCAGGGCCTACGCCTGAGGAGGGAGCTGCCTGCCCCTCACCATTCCCTCCCCTTGCCCCCCAGGGCTCCTTGGCTGCTGAGCCTGCCAGCTGGGACCTCGCCAAGTCAAACAGCTGCCAGGGGGAGAGGAAGAAGCATTTCCGAGCAGAGAGGCCCCAGTGGGCTCTAGCTGAAGCCTAGAATCCCCCTTTCTCACCGCCAAGTGAAGAGGGAATCTGTGCACATGTGCACAGGCAGGCACGCATGGCACTGGGGAGCCTGGGCACGGGGCCAGAGGGCCTGGGACACTGCAGTGGTGGGGTGGGGGTCTGGGAACAGGCTTGGACAGGGCCCATGGCTGTGCCAGATGGTAAGGGGGTTGGAGAATCAGGTTTGGCTCACTCTGTGATTGAGAAGGGGGAATATAGCGGCTTGGATACCCCCCCAATTTATGTCCACCTAGAACCTAAGATTTTGAACTTATTTGGAAATAGGGTCTTTGCAGATGTAGTTAAGGTAAGAATTGAGATGAGATTATAGTGGATCAAGGTGGGTGAGAGTGTCCTAAGAAACAGAAAAGAACACACAGGGACACAGGGAGTAGACCATGTGAAATGGAGCCCCAAGCCAAGGAACACCTCGAGACACCAGAAGCTAGAAGAGAATTTGGCCTTGCTGGCACCTTGATTTCAGACTTCTGGCCTCCAAATAAATTTCTGTTGTTTTAAGCCACCAAGTTTGTAGTAATTTGTTACAGCAGCTGTAGAAAATGAATACAGTGAGGCATATGGAAAAAGGGGTGGGGTGAGGGTGGGGGCTTGGTGGGGTCTTGATAAGAAAGCCTTGGAAAACAGAATGAAAAATATCATTTATTGTGCTGCTATTCTGTGCCAGGCATTTTAAGAGATATTTATCTCAATCCTCACGATGACCCTTCCAGTAAGAATTATGATCCCATTTTGCAGTGAGTTCAGATCTTCGTTTACTCCATTTAGTTAGGATTCTAGTACAGGATTCTCAGTCTCGGCCTGGCTTCTGACAACCCCCTGTCAAGGGAAGCCCTGTGCTGCTATTCTGTGCCAGGCATTTTAAGAGATATTTATCTCAATCCTCACGATGACCCTGCCAGTAAGAATTATGATCCCATTTTGCAGTGAGTTCAGATCCTCGTTTACTCCACTTAGTTAGGATTCTAGTACAGGATTCTCAGTCTCGGCCTGGCTTCTGACAACCCCCTGTCAAGGGAAGCCACAGCAGAATCTAGGTCAGATGATACTTACTTCAAGTTGGAGGGAAAGTCTCCAGAAGTCCGGAAGGGGAATGTATTATGCCTTCATTAGGGATTGGGGGAAGGGGTAGTTGCCCCATTTCTCTCTTCTAAGCTGGGGGCCCTGGAAATCTCTACTCCCCACAATGTTCCAGACGTCCTCAGAGACATGGTCAATGGTCTATTTATGCTCCTGAGTCTTAGAGAGAGAGAGGGGAGACACCTCTATGCAACTCATTCCCACCAGTACAACCAGTATCAGCATCATCATCTCCATCAACACCACCACCTCTTACCATCACTACTAATAGTTCCACCATCACCTCTAGCATTTTCACTACCACCACAGTCACCTTCACCATCACCACCTCGTATAACTTCGTATAATGTATGCTATACGAAGTTATTACGCCCCCCATGCCTAGTCACAGCCCAAGCTTCTGTGTTCTGCAGATCTGAGCCCCCGAGGGTCAGTCTCAGGTGGAGAGGCTGAGCCCACTATGTTGGGGACGCGCGTGGGGTGGAACGGGACTGTGGCCTCTCTCTGCTCTCACCACACTGTTTAACACCCCCCCCCCGCCTCCGTTCCTGTTGCACTTGCCCGGGGACTGCAAGCAGCTCTAGGGCATCTCAGTCTCCCTGGCACAGCGCCTGGCACCTAGTAGGCACTCATTCAAGCCTCTGGAACCAGTGAGTGGGTCCACCAGCCTGCCAGTCTCTGTCTTGGAGGAATGCTGTACCCTCCCTGCTCTCTAGTTTGGCCCTCACCCAAGTCCCCCTCCTTCCTGACTTCCAAAGGAACTCATGGTTCTGTCCAGACTTCTTTTTTCTTTTTTTTTTTAACAGCTTTATTGAGATCCACCACCATCACCACCACCACCACAATCACCTTCCCCATTGCCACCAGCACCAGCACCACCACCATCACCACCACCACCATAATCACCTTCCCCATTGCCATCAGCACCACCACCATCACCACTGCCACCACAATCACCTTCACCATCGCCACCAGCACCACAGTCACCTTCACCATCGCCACGAGCACCACCACCGTCACCACCACCACCATGATCACCATCATCACCACCAGCACCACAGTCACCTTCACCACCACCATCACCTTCACCATCACCACCACCCCACCACCATCACCACTGCCACCATTACTTTCACCATCTCCATTACCCTCACTGCCACTGAAGCTGCTGGAACAACCATCACAACCAGTACTTCCGTTCCACATAACCACCTCCATCACTACCCTTCTACCACTTCTACCACCACTGCCACCACCGTCGCTGTGAAATGATGAAGAGGTATGACGCAGGCAGGTTACTCAGGGAAGATTTCCTGTGACAGGGCAGCTGAACAGAATTTACGAGGGGAGGGGTAGAGTCAGGATCTGTCTGGGTGGCAGACAAGATTGGGATAGAGGACTGCCCTAGGTTCAGCCTTGCTGAGAGGGGAAGAGAGCCTGCCTGGCTGGAGTAAACACTTAGTGGGACAGGCTGTCTTTGCGGGTGTGGGTTTGGGTGAGGTTATTCGAGCAACACCGCCTGGCTCGTGATGGTCTCTGGGGGATGTGGATTTTGGCGGGTCCCTGGCTCCTGGCCACCAGCCTGGCCTGGCCATCACAGTGAGGTCATGAGAGTGGCTGTACTGGGAGTACTGGGGAGTGGGAAGGAAAGGAGGGGCCCGCCCTGGCTGGGAGAGGAGGCAGGCCTCTCTCCTCTGGCTGACTCTATGAAAACGATGAAATCAGCACAAGTCTTGACACTCCATTTCCCCAGACTCCCTCCCCTCTGCCCGGCCTGTCACGGGCTCTGGGTGCAAGGGCTGTCTCTGCAAAAGGTTCTGGGTTTCTGTTTCCCAAGAAACATTTTACCAGGCAGATCAGCCACCTAAGGGAATACAGGGACCAGCAACTCTGATCTGGGGGTAGGGAGAGAATTGACTGTCAGAGAGGAATGTCACGTTTTGACACTGAGCTGGGCAGCCCCTCCCTCCACAGTAGGCCAAATGTGTATGTGTGTGTTTGTGTGTGTGTGTGTGTGTGTGTGGTGTGGGAGGGAGGTTGCAGAATGTTCCAGAAACTCAGGCCACAGCTGCTCCCCATGCCCCTTCCCTGCAAACCCAGTCACCTCCACTGCCTTTAAGGACTGGGGTCTGGCCAGCTCTGGCAACAGCCTCTCTCAATCCTTGCAAACCCCCAAGCTGCACAAATGCCCAGCTAATCCCACCCTCTAGGATTGCACTTGAGAGCTGNATTTATGCTCCTGAGTCTTAGAGAGAGAGAGGGGAGACACCTCTATGCAACTCATTCCCACCAGTACAACCAGTATCAGCATCATCATCTCCATCAACACCACCACCTCTTACCATCACTACTAATAGTTCCACCATCACCTCTAGCATTTTCACCACCACCACAGTCACCTTCACCATCACCACCAGCACCACCACCATCACCACCACCACCACAGTCACCTTCACCATCACCACCAGCACCACCACCATTACCACCACCACCACAATCACCTTCCCCATTGCCACCAGCACCAGCACCACCACCATCACCACCACCACCATAATCACCTTCCCCATTGCCATCAGCACCACCACCATCACCACTGCCACCACAATCACCTTCACCATCGCCACCAGCACCACAGTCACCTTCACCATCGCCACGAGCACCACCACCGTCACCACCACCACCATGATCACCATCATCACCACCAGCACCACAGTCACCTTCACCACCACCATCACCTTCACCATCACCACCACCCCACCACCATCACCACTGCCACCATTACTTTCACCATCTCCATTACCCTCACTGCCACTGAAGCTGCTGGAACAACCATCACAACCAGTACTTCCGTTCCACATAACCACCTCCATCACTACCCTTCTACCACTTCTACCACCACTGCCACCACCGTCGCTGTGAAATGATGAAGAGGTATGACGCAGGCAGGTTACTCAGGGAAGATTTCCTGTGACAGGGCAGCTGAACAGAATTTACGAGGGGAGGGGTAGAGTCAGGATCTGTCTGGGTGGCAGACAAGATTGGGATAGAGGACTGCCCTAGGTTCAGCCTTGCTGAGAGGGGAAGAGAGCCTGCCTGGCTGGAGTAAACACTTAGTGGGACAGGCTGTCTTTGCGGGTGTGGGTTTGGGTGAGGTTATTCGAGCAACACCGCCTGGCTCGTGATGGTCTCTGGGGGATGTGGATTTTGGCGGGTCCCTGGCTCCTGGCCACCAGCCTGGCCTGGCCATCACAGTGAGGTCATGAGAGTGGCTGTACTGGGAGTACTGGGGAGTGGGAAGGAAAGGAGGGGCCCGCCCTGGCTGGGAGAGGAGGCAGGCCTCTCTCCTCTGGCTGACTCTATGAAAACGATGAAATCAGCACAAGTCTTGACACTCCATTTCCCCAGACTCCCTCCCCTCTGCCCGGCCTGTCACGGGCTCTGGGTGCAAGGGCTGTCTCTGCAAAAGGTTCTGGGTTTCTGTTTCCCAAGAAACATTTTACCAGGCAGATCAGCCACCTAAGGGAATACAGGGACCAGCAACTCTGATCTGGGGGTAGGGAGAGAATTGACTGTCAGAGAGGAATGTCACGTTTTGACACTGAGCTGGGCAGCCCCTCCCTCCACAGTAGGCCAAATGTGTATGTGTGTGTTTGTGTGTGTGTGTGTGTGTGTGTGTGGTGTGGGAGGGAGGTTGCAGAATGTTCCAGAAACTCAGGCCACAGCTGCTCCCCATGCCCCTTCCCTGCAAACCCAGTCACCTCCACTGCCTTTAAGGACTGGGGTCTGGCCAGCTCTGGCAACAGCCTCTCTCAATCCTTCCAAACCCCCAAGCTGCACAAATGCCCAGCTAATCCCACCCTCTAGGATTGCACTTGAGAGCTGCGGGAAGTGGGAAACAATACTAACAATACTATCGTGGGATGTGTTTATCTCTGCATCAGGCATGAGAGCCGGGCAGACAGGCTGGCGACTGGAGAGGCTGAGGGGCCACTGAATCCCAGAGACAGGAGGCTGGAGGGTGGGGTCAGTGAGAGCACTAGGGAGGGGGCTTGGGCTTCCACCCACACCCTGGGAAATAGGTGTGGCTGAGCCACCTCCCACTTGCCACTGCAAATCACCCCTCAGGGGAAGGCCTTGTGCTGACTTAGGAGAGACTTCAGCAGGATGCAAAGACCTTTTGATGATGATACAACAGAGACGGCAGGTGTTTATTGAAAGCTTACCACAGATCAGGCTCTTTCCAAGCACTTTATATGCATCCACTCACTTAATCCCCGCAGTATCACTATAAGGTCATCAGAATTACTGTTATCTGTACTTTACGGTTGAGGAAACTGAGGCATGGATAGGTTAAGACTTTTGTGCACGTTATACTGTGGATGGGAGGTGGAGCTAGAATTCATGCCCAGCCCTTCTGGCTCCAGAGCTCGCACTCTTCACTCCAGGGTGGAATGGGGGTGGATTTTCTCCTCTGAAGTCGTGAGTTCCCATTCCAAGCCTGCAGACCCCTTCTTCTTCCCCAAGGTCCCTATCTGGTGTGGCAAACAGTGCAGAATTGGCAGTCAGGAGCCCTGGGATCTTGTGCCTCTAGCTTTCTCTATGACTGAGGGCAAAATCCTTGCTCTCTCTGGCCTCAGTTTCCTCATCTGCCCTGTGCATGCATTGGACTGAACTCAATGATCCCTGAAGGCCTTTCCAGCTTGACTTCTGGAGTTGAGCTGCCCCAGCTTGGAATTACTTATTTGTTGGGCCTTCCTGGGATCAGCCTGGCTGCTAGGAATGGCTGGGAGGTGGGTATGGGAGGTGGAAGATAATGGCCTGGAAGACCCCTGTGTGTCCAAACAGCTCTTGTGTGGCCCCATGGCAGCCAGCTCTTCGATTGTGCTCTTTCAAGAGGAGCAGCAGTGGCACAGACCAGAGATAATAGTCGAATGTGTTCACTCGCCCTCAGACTCCCACCTGGGTGTGGAAGTGGGGGCAGGGAGAAGGTCTGCTGGGATCCAGTTCCTACCAAACTGGACTCCCCCTGGCCTCTCCTGACTAGTTCCCCTTCCCTGTCAAAGGTAGTGGTAAGAGTAGGGGCAGACCCTTAGTCCCCACTACCCTCCTTTCTCATTCTCTCCTTCGGCCCCTCAGAGCACTCAGTGGGCAGCAAACATCTCAAATTATCCTCCTTACCCCACCAAGCCCTTTCTTCCTCTCCAAACCACACCTCAGATGATGTCAGATGGCCTTTCTTTTTATGCAGTAGACATTTACTAAGTGTCTATTATGTGCCAGGCATGGTGCCAGGTGTAGGAACACAGGGATGGATAAAGCTTGAACCCTCCCCTAAGGAGTTGGCAGCTTAGTGGGAATTAACCCCAACCAGTCCCTCTTCCCTTACCCTCCATGCTTTGTGGCTTTGGAGGATCACCAAAGGTGAAGGACAGAGGTGGGGGGAGGGATTCGCTATGATCTAGAAGGTCTGAGGGTGCCAGAGAGGGCAGCAAAGGTCGTAGCTGGAGACAGCAGTCCCCGCAAAGGGTGCACCTGGCCCTCAGACCTCTTTTTCCTGATCGTTGCCTGGGCTGCCTTGCTGGAGGTGGCTTCCAGCAGGACAATGAGCTGGAATCCTGATCTGGAATCCTGGGACATCTTAAGGCTAGGTTGTAAGTAGATGATCCCAGAATTTTAAGAAAAAGAAAAGCACAGAGCCACAAAGGCTAGGATGGAGGTAAGGGAGGGCAAATTTCCATATGAGGGAGTTAGACTCAATTAGAGACGCTGCTGAGTGTGAGATGGTAGGTCTGGTTGGGTTAATCTGGAAAGCAACCGCAAGAACTTGACCTGGGAAATGAGGAATAAACTCATTTAAAAGATTAAGTTCATTCATTCATTCATCAGCAAGGTTTATTGAGTAACTATTATATTCCAGGCACTGGGGATTCAGTGATGGGAAGACAGATTCAGTTCCCGCTCTCTCGGAGATTGTGTTCAAGTAGACAGAAAGAAAATAAACCAAAAAAAATTTTTTAATGAAAAAATGATTTCAGTACAAATTTGGAAAGCACTGGAGAGAAGTACAGGATGATATCCTATGAGAGTTTATCACAATTGGATCTGTGTGATCCAGGAAGATTTCCCCGAGGAAGTGACATTTAAGCTGAGGCTTACAGGATGAGCACTGTGCTAGGATTAGGTTCAGCTGTAAGTGACGGAAACCCCCCAAATAACAGTGTTTTAAACAAGATAGAAGTTTATTTCTCTCACTGTATTAGTCCGTTTTTGTTACTTACAACAAAATACCTCAAAGTGGATGATTTATAAAGAAAAATGAACCTTATTGCTTACAGTTTCTTTCTTTCTTTCTTTCTTTTTTTTAAAAAAAGATGACTGGTAAGGGGATTTTAACCCTTGACTTGGTGTTATCAGCATCACACTCCCAAGTGAGCCACGGCTGGCCCTATTGCTTACAGTTTCTGAGGCTAGGAAGTCCAAAGTCCATCTGGTGGTGGCGACAGTGACCCAGGGGTCTCACATTGCAAGATGGTGGAAGCAGAGAGAGCAGAGAGAGAGCAGAGAGAGAGAGACAGACTATCTTCTTTTAAAGTTCTCAGAATCATGCCCATGACCACCATTTTTAATCCATTTACTACTGTGTGGTTCTACGATACGATCACCTCTTCAAGGCTCCACCTTTCAACTACCATAATAGGATTTCCCACCCTCTTAACAGTCACAGTGGGGGCCAAGTTTCTAATACATAAAACTTGGGGGACACAATTCAAGCTTCAGGGAGTATGGGGGGTACATAATTCAACCCACTACATTCCACCCCTGGACTCCCAAAACTCATGTCCATTTCACATACAAATACATTCATTTCATCCCCAAATCTTAACCTGTTTCAACTCAAAAGTCCAAAGTTTAAAGTCCCATCTGTGAAATCAATACAAGTTATCTACTTCCAAGATACAATGGCAGGACAAGCATAGGGTATGGATTCCCATTCCAAAAGGGAGAAATAGGCCAGAAGAAAGGGAAACAGGTCCCAAACAAGTCTGAAACCCAGCAGGGAAGTCATTAAATCTCGAAGCTGGCGAATCATGTACCTTGATTCCATGTTCGATATCTTCTGAACGCTGGTGTAGGGGTTGGGTCCTCAAGCCCTCAGGCAGCTTCACTCCTATGGCTTTCCTGGTCTGAGGCCACATTTCAGCTCTCCCAGGCTGATGTTCCACTCTGGTAACTCCACAGGTCTGGGGTTTCCATGGCAGTCCCACTCTCATGGCTCCACTAGGCATGGTGCTGATGGGATTCTCTGCTGCAACCCTGACCCCAGTTTTCCACTTGGCATTGCTCTAGTGTAGGCCATCTGCAGTGACTCCACCCCTGTGACAGATCCCTTCCTGGGCCCCCAGACTTTTCCATACATCCATTGAAATCTGGGCGGAAGCTCTCAAGCCTTCCCAGCTCTGGTGTTATGTGAGCCTACAGACCTAGTACCACATGGACACTGCCAAAGCTTCTGGCTTGTATTTTCCAAATCTGTGAGGCCAGCCACACACCTGGGGCCAATTTAGTCACAGTTGGAGCAGCAAAAGCAGCTGGGGTGCTGGTGTGGGGAGCAGCTTCCCAAGGTGGCCCTGGGCAGCGAGCCCATGGAGGGTTCCTCAGGCCTGTTCCCCAAGACTATTTTGTCTCACTAGATCTTTGGGCCTGAAATAGAAGGGTTGGCTCCAGAGGCTTCTGCGATGCCTTCAGGGCCTTTTCCTCCTTCTCTTGATAATCCCTTTCTTTTGCACTAATCTTCTTATCTAATGGTTGCTGGGCTGCACTGTTGCATGCTCTCTGCTTCTTTACCACATGGCCAGGCTGCACATTTTCTAAATTTTTACGCTCTGCTTCCCTTTTAAATTCCGGCTTTACATTATGCCTTTGCTGCCATAACTCAGCATAGGCTGTTAGAAGTAGCCATGCAGCTTCCTGAATGCTTTACTGCTTAACAATTTCTTGTGCCAAATACTCTGGTTCACAACTCCTAAGTTCCAACTTCCACAAAGTCCTAGGGCATGGACACAATGCAGCCAAATTCCTTGCCAGTTCACAGCAAGGGTGATCTTTGCCCTAGTTTCTGATAAACTTATTTCTATCTGAGACCTCCTTAGAATGGTTTTTACAGCCCATATTTCTATCAGCATTTTGCTCGCCACCATGTAACCAGTCTCTAAGACATTCCAAACTTTCCCTTGTCTTTTTGTCTTCTGAGTCCTCCAAACTCCTCCAACCTTTGCCTAACACCAAGTTCCAAAGCCGCATCCACTTTTTCAAGTACTTGTTATAAGCAACACCCCACTTCTCTGGTACCAATTTCTGTATCAGTCCGTTTTTGTTGCTTAGAACAAAATACCTGAAACTGAGTGATTAATAAAGAAAACAAAATTTATCGCTTACTGTTTCTAAGGCTAGGAAGTCCAAAGTCCATCTGCTGGTGGCGACAGTGACCCAGGGGTCTCAAATTGCACCATGGTGGAAGCAGAGAGAGCAGAGAGAGAGACAGACTATCCTCTTTTAAAGTTCTCAGAACCACACCCCTGACCACCATTTTTAATCCATTCAGTATGGCACAGTCCTACAATCCAGTCACCTCTTCAAGGCTCCACCTTTCAATTACCATAATAGGATTTCCTGCCCTCTTAACAGTTACAGTGGGGGCTAAGTATCTAATACGTAAAACTTGGGGGACACAGTTCAAGCTTCAGGGAGTTTTGGGGGGACATAATTCAATACATTACACTCACATAAATGAAGCCCAGAGCTGAATAGTCCAGGGCTGGTAGAGCATCTGCATAGACATCAGGAGATCCAGGCTCCTCCCTGCTAATGGTGTTGCTCCACCATCCTCAAACACTCAACTTCTACCTCAGAGTCCAAAATGGCTTTTTCAGCTTCAGCCATTATGCTTACAGTCCAGTCAGTGGGAAGGAGAACAGAGGGGAGAGAAGGACACACTTTTGTAGTAGAAGGACACAGCATTTCTACTTACACACCATTGGCCAGAGCTTGGTCATATGACCTCACCTAGCTGCAGGGGATGCTGGGGAATTTGTCTTTATTCTGGGCAGCCATGGGCCCAGCTACAGATTAGCAGTCCCATTACTAAAGAAGGGGAGATGGATAGATGTCTATGCCATGAGGAATAAGCTAGTGAAGATGGGATGACAGAAGAGAGCACAGGGGATTTGCCTGGCATGTGGGAAGGCCCTCAGGCAGGTCATGCAGTGAGAACGATGCAACGATTCCCAGTTTCTGGTGTGATCAGCGTGTGTCTGGTGGTCACATTTGCTGAGCTAAGGGACCCCAAAGAGGGGGCAGGTTTGGTGAAGCAGGACAAGTTCAGTTTGGACCCATTGAGCTGAAGGGTCTGTGAAAGGCTCATGGATATCGGAGTCTGGACTCAGGAGACAGGACTGGGCTGGAGGTCTACATGGGGAATTGTAGGCATATTAGGGGCAGCTGCAGCCATCACAGGAGGAGATGAGAAGGCCCAGGGAGCAGCGTAGAGTGAGAAGAGAAAAAGCCTAGAGCACAACTCTGAGAACCATGGGAAGATGCTCACCCTCATTTTGTGGCCTCTCGGCCTGTTTCCCTTTTAGAGGATTGTTCCTCCTCCATCTTGTGGGATGAAAAATCAGATAATCTGCTCTCTCACTCCAGAGTTGGAAAGATCCTTAGAGACTCATTCCACTAGGCCCCCCTTTAACCTCCATGGGACAGCCAAGGGGCAGCCATGGGACCTAAGCTCAGCTGGCCAGACTCTTTTGGAACTGGGCATCTTGAACATCCTGACACAAGGATGGAAGGGCCTCTGGAGTTCAGCCAAGTCATTTCTATCCCATTTCCAAGCTAAGATCTTTGGCCTCCCAGTCACTTCTCTGAGCTTGTTCCTCAATATTTTCCCAATAAATTCTCTCCCTCTTTTTTTGCTTATAAATGCCAGAGTTGGTTTCTTTTACTTGCAAACAAAGAGGACCCAGCAAAGGAAAATGAGATGGAGCAGACTTCAGAGGGGCAGGAGGAATACTAGAAGGGTGAGATTTTGCAAAAATAAGCAAAAGACTATATCTTGAAGGAGGAGTAGCCAGTAGTGTCAATTTTTATTTTTAAAATGTCCAGTATGTCTATATAAGCTTAAGAGAAAAATGCAAGAAGGAGACACAACTGTTAACAATGACTATCATTGGAGGGGAGGCTTTGATAGAACTTTGTTTCAGAAGACAAGAACTTGACTCACACTTGCTTAAGATGTGCAACAGCAACAAAGCAATTTACCAGCCTATGTCACTGAAGAGTCTGGGGGTGGCTGTCTTTGGCACAGCTTGGATAATATTGTCAGGACTTGGTCTCTGTTCTTCTTTGTGTGGGCTTTCTTATGAGGCATAATCTCCTTGGGCAGTACTCCTGGTAGCTCCTGCATACACACGTACCTATTTAGCAACTCCAGAGGGGAAAGCCAGTCTCCTTCCCAGTGGCTCCAGTAAAATTCTGGGATTGGCTTTGACTGGGCTGGTTTGGTCATATGTCTTTCCTGAACCAGTCACTGTGGCCAGGACATTTTGGTGTTTAGTGGCCAGGCCTAAATTCTCTCCTGGGGATAGGGGAGTGGTGTCATTTCCATTCAAGACACTTTTACTGAAGGTGTGGGGATTACCCTAAGGAAATCAAGACACAGTCATCAGAAGAGGAGATGGGTCTTGGGCACGAGAACCAAATTTGTGTCCTAGCTTACCAGGGACAAGGGTAAAGTGACAGACCAGGTTTGGATCACAGAGCCATACCTGGAGCACAAGGGACAAGGCCCAGGGAGTCATGCTTCCCCAGAACAATGGGTACTGGGCAGATAAAACTACACTTCAACACTGTAGGTGGCCTTGGAGGGGGGCAGAAGCAAGAATAGCAAAACAGTATAGTAGATAAGTGGGTGGGCTCTGAAGTTGGAGACCCAGATTTGAATCCGAGCTTTGCCATTTACTAATTTTTTTTACTTCTGAGCCTCAGTTTCTCATCTGAAAACTAGGTTAATACAGGAATAGTCCTGCATCTTAGCATTCTTATGAGAATTAAATGAATAATGTATATAAAGGGTTTAGCCCTGTTCCTGGGAAAACTCTATGTATGTTTGCTATTATTATAGGGTCTTTGAATGGAAAAGCCCCAGCCTGAGCACAAAAATAAAACACACCAGGAGACAGGGACTCAAGCAAAGCGTATTAGGCAGGCAAGATGAACAAGCGGGCTGCCCTCTGGAGAGTGGGAGCAGCCGCAGGGAGAGTCGGGCTGGGCCTTTTATATCCAGTTAGGCTGAGCTGGACTGTTCCTATTGGCTAAGGAAGGGGAGGGAAGCGAGCGGGGTTTAGCTGAGTTGGGATTTTTCTATAGATGGAGAAATTCGCACCCGAGGGAAGGGGATGTGGTGGGGAAGAAGGGGGAGGGGGGTTTGTGATTCTCGGAAAACGTGCAGTTCTAGAGATGTGTAACTCTCTGCAGCCATTTTGGGTGTTCCTCCCGTCCGCCCGTGGCCGTCTTAGACATCGGCTAAAACATAATTGCCTAACAGTCTTGAATTTCCATGGAGGTGACCATGCCCTTGAAGGATCGGGTAGTCCTTACAGCCCTCTTCCTCATGCTGTCAGGGTCTCTCCAGCACAGGCCTCAGAACTCACTCACATGTTACTCAGTCAAACCCTGGCCAGATTCCAACCCCAGGGATGGCAGAAAGAGTGGGGGACCTGGTGGTAGGCTATGGTTAGGATGGATCCTGATAGGGGTGGGTCAAGGCTAACAGGAAAGATGCTCGAGGGCCAAGGATTGGCAATAAGGAGGGTGAGGACTAAGGGGAGGGGCGATTTTGGCCAGAGCCAGCAGGGGTCACTGCAGATCTAAGTAACTTCAAGAAGATGGCAGGTTCCTCCCATGTTACCACCTTTCTTTATAACCAGGATGCAGGTCTTGGACCAGTTCTGAGTAGGGGGGTTGGGGCTGGACTCATACAGTTGGAGGTGCCTAGGTAGGGCATCTGCGCTTGGTGCCCTCCCAGGCCTGGGCTGTCTCTCTTCGATAGAGGTTCTTTATAGCTGGGTGTGCACCTGGCTTTCTGCCTCACTGGACCCTGATTTCCAGCTGTGTCTAGAAAGTATCTCTTGAGATGCCATCTATAAAGAACTTTGAGATGCGCATTTCTTTATCTCATTCCTCTTCTCAGAGGGTTGTGGCCTAGACCACGTGTGGGAGGCTCAGAGAAGTCCCACAGTCGAGAAAGCCTGTTAGACTTTCTTTAACCCAGGTTTCCTGTGCTTATTTGAGCCTTTTGCCATAACACACTTAGGGAAACACTGGATTAAGGCATTGTCCTGGTTGGAGGGCAAATGCCCCTCTCCCCTCAGGGGGAGGTTAATGTATCAAGCATACTGCTCCTCGACTTACCGCAAAGTAGTATGTAACATATGTTTGTTGTAGAAAAACGGGAAAAATAGCGTAAAGAAGAAAATTATCTCTCCTATCTCCCATTCCTTAGTCCCACCTCAAAAACACTCCAGCCACTGTCCTTCCTCTTCCTGGAGAAGGGGTGACTATAGGGTTCCCCTCAAGACACACCTTCTCTTGGGGGGAACTCAGTCAGAAAAGGGCCCTTTTAGAGGTCATCTCATATAGCCCTCTATCTCTACTCTGTGCCAATTCCTGCCTCTCTTTCTTGCTGACATTCCTAGGGGCAAGGAGGATGTTGGCAGTGATTTGGAAGGTGTTGAGTGACACAGAGGGCAAGTGGGTATCGGGATCATCAGGGTAGGAGGTGATCTTCCTTTCTAGGTGGGGAAACAGGCTCAGAGAGTGGACGTGACTTGCTAGGGTTTCACAATGAGCCAGCAGTAAGAGCCCCAGACCCTGGTTCCTGGCCAGGTGCTCTCTCCACTTCTCATGCCCCAACTCTTAATGCCAGGAGGCTGGAGAGGGGCCTGTGCCCTCCGCACAAGGCTGTGGTTTCCTCTGTAGGACTGTCAGGCCACCTGGTGTGTGTCGTGCAGTGCGCGCACCACTTGTGTAACAGGCTCCCGGGTGTGTGCACGCGCTCTGTAACCTGATGCAACAGGGAAGTTGCGGTCCCGTGAGCTGGGTGTGGGCGCTTGGCTGGTGCCCAAACCACAGGAGTATTTGGCTTGTGGCTGTGGAGGCTGGGCATGGGGGTCACAGAGTCGTCTACGTCAGGGCTTGTCTATCCCTGATTGCCCACATCCTGGTCCCTGTGGGCGCAGGGCTGGGAATGGGGCTGTCTGGTCAGGTGGTGCTGGGTGGGGGTTGGTACAGAGAGAGCGGCCTTGCCTTCTCCTCATCCTGTTTGCCAGGATGCCTGTTGTCATTGGGGGGCAGGCAGGGTTTCCTCTGCCCACCCCAGCAGTCCCCTCTCTCCAACAATCCTGGAGCCTTCACCTCAGTTCCAGGTCATTCTGCACAGCAACAACTGTCTCTCGCTCCCTCCACCCTCCTGAGTCCCACAGCCCTGCCCACCCTGCATGACAATCTTTCCTGCATGCCCCACCCTGCCTTGAGGAGAAGCAGAGAATGGCAGAGGATAAAAAGAGCAGTCACTTTGCAGCCAGGCCAGATTCTAACTGTCTGCTGCCATTTCTGAACTGAGTGACTGAGAATGATCTGTGTCCTCTCTCAGCCTCCGTGTGCTCATATGAGAGGTGGGGCAGTGATACTTCCCCCAAGAGCTGTTGGAAGGGTAGTGTGCGTTCTATAGGATCGAGGAAGGGACCTCATGAATGGGAGTTGCCCTTTAATTCTGCCTCCCACGTGGATTGAGCATCTGGGCACCCCCACCCATAGTGTCTTCATCGCTAGATGGGGCAGTGGGTACTTGGGAGAGCCAGGGGCCCAGGAAGAGGTGACTAGTGAAAGCAGGCACTGTCCTGACTACCCTGTACCTGGAGAGGGTGACTTAGTTACCACCTATGTACCCTCCACCTCCCTGGGGCTCCTGGAATGCCCTGGATCTATATTGTGTTATCCTGCACTAACTGCCTAGAATTTTGATGATCTGTTTATGCATCTATTTTTTTTTTTTTTTTTAAAGATGACCGGTAAGGGGATCTTAACCCTTGACTTGGTGTTGTCAGCACCACGCTCAGCCAGTGAGCGAACCGGCCATCCCTATGTGGGATCCGAACCCGGGGCCTTGGTGTTATCAGCACCACACTCTCCCGAGTGAGCCACGGGCCGGCCCTATGCATCTATTTTAAAATAATAATTATCAATGACACAGATAGTGCTCACTGTGTGCCAGGTTTCATGTATATTAACTCATTCCCTCTTCATAGCGCAGGTGGATAAGATTGATTTTTTTTCTTTTTTTCCTTTTTCTGTGACTGGTAAGGGGATCGCAACCCTTGGCTTGGTGTCGCCCACACCGCACTCAGCCAGTGAGCGCACAGGCCATCCCTATATAGGATCCAAACTGCGCCACTGCGCTCCCAGCACTGTACTCTCCCGAATGAGCCACAGGGTCAGCCCAGGGTAAGATTGTTATCTGTGAGGAAACTGAAGCCCAGAGAAGGGAAGTGCCCTGCTCAAATTTAAATAGCTTGTGCTGTCTAGTCTCAGTCACCACCCAGCACCCTGTTTTTTATTTTCTTCAGAGCCTTGATCATAAAAACAGTTGTCTGCATGTGTGTTTGCTTGCCCATTGTCTGTCTCATAGATGGCAAGCTCCACGAGGGCAGGGACTTCAGCTTTCTTACTCATGTTGCCAAGCATTGTCTGCAGCTTTACAGATGCTTAGTAGATGTTTGTGGAAAGAACAAGCCCCTGACCCACTCAGTGGAGACTCCTTGAGGGTGTGCTCTGTGATTGTTCATTTCTGTGTCCCCCACACTGCCCAGCACGGGGCCTTGCCCAGACACAGTGCTCTGTAATTGGTATGTTGAATAGATAAATGAATGAATGAATGGAAGAGAATACAGAGGCCTCAGTTGCTGCTGCTACTAGTTCCCGGGGAGCCTCCAGACTCTGGGAACTAGTGGAAGGTCTTCACCCATCAGAGATGTGGGGGAAGGATATTCAGCCTGAGTCTCTGTTTTGGTTTCTCTGTGTGATTTTGTGTATGGGCACAGAGTGGGTAAACGGGGGGAAAGGTGTGATGAAAAGATTGGAAACTAAATAACTTCTGGGAAATAACTCCTTGAATAACTGCTTTGTGTCCAAAGGAAGGAGAAACAGAGTGTATATGTGTGTCCAGGAGGCTCTTAATAAGTGTTTGATGAATAAATGAGTGAGAGAGTAAACTGAGTCAACCATATGAACTTCCTGAAGGCAGGCCCAGGCCTTAATTTTCTTTGTAGTCTCAGCCCCCAGCATGGGCCCAGACCAGAATTTGATATGTGTTTGCTGAATAAATGAATGAATGAACAAAGTACTGCCAAGGAGCATGGAAATGAGTGGAAAGGGTGGGCACTACAAAGGGCCCCAGAGTCCTGGTGAACCAGATCAGGGATGCACATTCCAGCCACAGTCCTTTTCCCATGAGTCAGGGTCCAGGAAGTAAGGAAGGGGCCTGTTGAATGCTAAGAGCCTGGTTTCCCATTCATTCTTTCCAGGTGATCTGTTTCGAGTACTGTGCAGATACTACTGATAGTGACAAAAAATAATAAGAGCTTATATTTATTGGGCACTTACTATGTGCCAGGTTCTGTTCTAACCTCTTTACATGTGTTAAGTCACTTCATCCTTTCAGCAACCATATGAAGTAAGTGTGTTATTTTCTCCATTTTATAGAGGAGGAAACTGAGGCACAGAGAGATTATGTAGATTGCCCAAGGTCACAGCTAGAAAGTGAACACATAGTCATTGCTCAGGCTCTGTTGGGGACTGCAGTGGCTGCCCACTTATGTGCCTAGTGAATGGTGCTCTCTGTTTGGGTCTTGATCTGGTTGCACCACCTCTTCAGGCCTCAGTTTCCTCATCTGTAGAATGAGAACATACCTTTTGATGTGCTGGGAGATGGAAGTCACAGGACTCTATAAGCTGTAAAGGGCTACAAGGCTCTTTTAATGGAATTTTCTCCTCCTCATCATGAATCACCATCATCATGATCATGATCATGATCATCTCTAAAGCTGGCCTTCTGCCATTAATATGCCAGGCTAGTCCACGGCCTTGGAGACTCAGGTGAGACAGAAAAACCCGTTTTCCACTCAAGGATAATTGTCTGATTTGGTCTCCACTTACCTCTTATTCCCATTTTTCTTCTCTACCCTTTAAGTCTTGACTCAGCTCCAGCCCATCTTCTCTTTCCTCAATTCTTGCAATAGCTTCCCCATTGGCCTCCCATCCTCTGGGCTTCTCCCCAACCCCATTAACTAATTTGCTCAAAATGTAAATTAAAACTTGTTACTCTCCTGCCCTCATGCTAAGAATGACTCTAAACTCTTTTTATAAAGTGAAAGGTATTGGTAATGTGGCCCTTGGAAGCACCTCTTTTCCAGCCACCCCCAGGGCCCTCTAGCCATGCCATATGGCTGGCAGTTCCTGTTACAGGATATGGTCTTCATGCCTTTCTACCTTTGCCTGTGCTGTTCCCTCTGCCTGGCAGGTCCTTCTCAACTTTGTCTCCACAGTGAATGTCTACTCATTCATTTTACCCTTCAGAACAAAAATGGCATCATTGCTTTTCCCAGTTATAACAGTGATATGTGCTCATTATAAATAATTTAAACAATATGGAATGCATTAGGAAAAAAAGGGAAATGTTTCCTCTCTACATAGTTCCAACAACTGGAGATGTACTGTGGTTATAATCACGAATTTTTCTATGCGTAAATAAACATATACACATATATCTTTAAATATGTATAAATACACACATATTTACAAAAATGAGATATTCATATTATTTGGTAAACAACTTTTTGCCCAAGTGGATTATTTTTGGCATCTTTTCCTGTGAATAAGCAGTTTTGCAAAGTAAGTTTTTATCCTTCAAAGCTCAATTTCAATTCAAATGTTTACTGTCCTTGAAGGCTGTCCTGCTTCTCCCCTTCCCCCCAGGCCCTACCTACAGTGCCCTTCCTCTGAGGACTCGTCGCACCTGTACCTCTTTCCTTAAAAGCTTTTCTACTTACCAGGTCATTATTTGATTTAAAAGGCAAATGCCTAAAACAATAATCATAAACCTATGTTAATGGGTACACAGTGTATAAAGATGTACTCTGTAATAATTACAATATAAAGGGGAGGGATGGATGTGTAAAGGAGCAGAGTGTTTGTATACTATTGTAACTAAGTTGGTATTATTAAAACTAGGTTGTAATAAGTGTAAGATGTTAATTGTAATCCCAAGTTAACCACTAGGAAAATAACTAAAAAATATACCAAAAAAAGGAAAAAGTGAATCAAAATGATATGCTAGAAAAAATCAACTAAGTACAAAAAAGGCTGTAATGAACGAATCGGGGAACAAAAATATAAGAATACAGAAAAACAACTAAATGGAAGAAGTAAATCATTTTTTTTCCAGTAATTACATTAAATGTAAATGAATTAAACTCTCATTAAAAGGCAGAGCTTGGTAGATTGGATAAAAAATAATATGCTGTCTGTAAGAGACTCAAATTAGATATAAGGACATAAAGACATGGAAAGTCAAAGGATGAAAAAAAGATATCCAATGTAAAGAGTAACCAAAAGAGAGCTAGGGTGGCCATATTTTTGTGATACAAAACAGATTTTTGGTCAAAAAAGTTCACAAATGAAAAAGAAGGACATTATATTTTCATAAGAGGGTCAATCCAACAAGAAGATACAATATATACACACTGAAGAAATACAGCCTCAAAATATATGAAGCAAATCAGAGACAATTGAAGGGAGAGGTAGATAGTTCTACAATAGAAGTTGGAGACTTTTGGGCCGACCCCGTGGCTCACTTGGGAGAGTGCGGCGCTGGGAGCGCAGCAGTGCCGAGGCCGCTGGTTCGGATCCTATATAGGGATGGCTGTGTGCTCACTGGCTGAGCGCGGTGTGGGCGACACCAAGCCAAGGGTTGCGATCCCCTTACTGGTCACACACACACACGAAGTTGGAGACTTTAATACCTTACTTTCAATAATGGATTGACAGGGGCTGGCCAGTTAGCTCAGTTGGTTAGAGCACGGTGTTATAACACCAAGGTCAAGGGTTTGGTTCCCCAGACTGGCCAGCCACCCCCCCCCCCAAAGAAAGATAGAACAATCAGACAGAAAATAAGGAAATAGAGGACTTAACATTATGAACCAATTAGACCTAACAGACAAATGCAGAATGCTTCACCCAACAGGAGAATACACATTCTTCTCAAGTGCTCATGGAATTAAATGCTAGAATGCAAGACAAATCTCAACAAGCTTAAAAAGAATAAAATAACATACTTTCCAATTACAATGGGATGAAACTAGAAATCAATAACAGAAGGAAAACTGAAAAATTTACAAATATGTGGAATTCAAACAGCATACTCTTAAACAACCAATGGGTCAAAGAAGAAATCACGAGGGAAAATAGAAGATACCTTGAAACTAAAGAAAATAAAAATGCAACATACCAAAACTTATGGAATGCACCAAAAGCAGTCCTCAGAGAGAAATTTATAGCTGTAAATGCCTATGTGAAAAAAAGAAAAAAATCTGAAATCAATAATTTAACTTTACACCTCAATGAACCAGAAAAAGTAAAGCAAACTAATTACCGCGATAGCAGAAGGAAGGAAATAATAAAGATTAGAGCAGAGATAAATGAAATAGAGAGCAGAAAAATGGAGAAAATAAACAAAATCACAAGTTGGCTTTTTGAAAAGGTCAACAAAACTGACAAAACTATAGCTAGATTGACTAAGAAAAAGAGAGAAAACTCAAATTATAAAATCAGACGTGAAAGTGGAAGCACTGCTACTAATTTTATACAAATAAAAAGGATTATAAGAGAATGCTTTGAACAATTATATGCCAACAAATTGGATAACCTAAAGTAAATGAACAAATCCTAGACACACAAACTACCAAAACCAACTTAAAAAGATATAAAAAATCTGAATAAACCTATGACAAGCAAAGAGATTGGATCAGTAATCAAAAATCTCCCAACAAAGAAAAGTCCAGGACCAGATGGCTTCACTGGTGAATTCTACCAAACATGTAAAGAAGAGTTAATACCAGAGCTGGCCAGTTGGCTCACTTGGTTAGAGCACGGTGCTAATAACACCAAGGTCAAAGATTCAGATCCCTGTGCCAGCCAGCTGCCAAAAGAAAGCAACAACAACCAAACCCCCACCCCCCCCAATTAACACAAATCCTTATCAAACTCTTTCAAAACATTGAAGAGAAGGGAACATTTCTCACTCATTCTATGAGGCCAACATTACCCTGATACCAAAGCCAGACAAAGACACTACAAGAAAAGAAAACTATAGGCCAATATGCCTTATGCATATAGATGCAAAAATCCTCAACAAAAACTGGCAAATGAAATCCAACAGCATATTAAAAGGATTATATACCACGACCAAGTAGATTTATCCCTGGAAAGTAAGGATGGTTCAACACAATAAAATCAGTCGACTTAACATACCACATTGATAGAATGAAGGAAAAAACCTCACATGATTGTCTCAGTTGGTGCAGAAAAAGCATTTGACAAAATACAAAAAAGTTCATGCCAAAAACACTCAATAAACTAAGAATAGAAAGGAACTTCGGCCCACCTTGTCCTTTCTAACTTGGGCCCGGCAGGACAGCTCCTGCAAAGACGGGTGGCGAGAAGGAGAAGGGCTGGCTGTCCTGCCATCAACCAGGTGGTGACCCAAGAACACACCGTCAACACTGGCAAGCGTATCCAAGGAGTGGGTTTCAAAAAGTGTGTCCCTTGAGCACTCGACGAGAGATCTGGAAATTTGCCATGAAGGAGACGGGGACTTCAGATGTGCACATTGATACCAGGCTCAACAAAGCTGTCTGAGCCAAAGGAATAAGGAATGTCCCATACCACATGTGTGTGCAGTTGTCCAGAAAACATAACGAGGGTGAAGAGCCATCAAACAGGCTCTATACTTTTGGGTTTTTTTTTTGTTTTTTGTTTTTTTTGTCAAATAAAGGTGTAAAACTGAAAAAAATAAAAAAGAAGAGAACTTTGGCAACATGACAAATGTCATATATGAAAAACCCACAGCCAACAACAGCATATTCAGTGGTGAAGGACTGAAAGTTTTCCCCTACAATCAGGAGCAAACTAAGGTTGCCTGCTTTCATCACTACCATGTAACATGGTAAGGGAAGCTCTAGCCAGAGCAATGTGAGAGGCATCCAGATTGCAAAGGAAGAAGTAAAATGATCTAGTTGCAGATGATGTAATCTTACCTTGCCTTATACACTATATAGAAAATTGTCTCAAAATGGATCAAAGAACTAAATTTAAGAGCTAAAACTTTAAAACTCTTAGAAGAAAACATAGTGGAAAATCTTTAAGACCATGGATTCCAGAATGGTTTCTTCAGTATGACACTAAAACACTGTCAACAAAGGGAAAATAGATAAATAGGACTTCATCACAATTAAAAACTGCCACTGAAAACTGTACACTTAAAATAGTGAAAATGGTAAATTTTGGGCCGGCCCGGTGGCGCACTGCTACAGTGCGCCGCTTGGGAAGTGCGGCGGCGCTCCCGCAGAGGGTTTGGATCCCACATACAGACTGGTTCCCGCTCACTGGCTGAGCGAGGCGCTGGAGCAGCACCGAGGGCTGTGATCCCGTTGCCGTTCCGGGTCCGGTACGGGGGCGACACTGAGGGTTGCGATCCGTTGCCGGACACAGAAAAAGACAAAAAAGAAAAAGAATTTCCCTTTCATGCCCCACCCACCGTAGCTTTATGAATTTCACCCTGATGACAAAGTAAAAAACAAAACAAAACAAACTAAAATAGGAAAAACCCACACAAACCCCTCAATTCCAATTTAAATGTTCATTTTCCTGGAAGACCCTCCTGGCTCTCTCTCCCCCCACCCCTCACCCCTAGTGCCCCTCCTCTGAGCACTCAATGCACCTTGTACATCTCTGTTTGAAAGCTTTCCCACTTGTAAGGTCATTATTGTTTACAAGTTGGCCCTGTCTCTCCCATCCCATGATGAGTTCCTTGCAGGCACTGTAGCGTAGTGGTTAAGACCTCAGGCCCTGGAGACTGGGTTCACATTTCCACTCTGACCACTGCCTCTGACCACTGTGTGACCACTGGCAGGTTCCTTAACCACTCTGGGCCCCTATATCCTCATCTATAGAGTGGGGTGATGATAGCACCTATCTCAGAGGGCTGTGGTGAGGAATCAACAAGGTCGTGCACCTAAAGGTTTTAGAAGCAAGCCTGGCATACAGGACACGCTCAACAAATGTTAGCTATTACTGCATGGGCCTGGCAAAAGGCAGATGGCTAGACAGTTTGTAAAACGAATGTTCAACAACTCCCTGCTCTCCTCCCACATCCCCAAGGCTGCACATCTATCTCTGTGTGTCTCTATCTTTGTGTGTCTATATTTGAATGTCCAAGCATGTGCACACACACCTCTGGATGGAGAGGGGAGGGGGGCAAGGCCCATTCACCTCTTACCTGGCCCTGTCCTCTGTTCCTGGCTTAGTCCACCTCCCTCCACTCTGCGAGTTGGCCTGGGTCCCTACTGGGCTGGAGTAGGGAAGATTAGACAAGTCCCCCTTCCTGTCCTGTCCTCAGGATATTGTCCTCAATGGCAGCAGAAGCCCCACTCTTCTCCCTTCTCCCTTGTGTTTGCCTGTCCTTAAAGTGGGCCCCTGGGTGTGCCCAGGTTGGGGAGGATGGGAAGGGCTCGGATTTGGGGGTTAGTGTCAGTCACTGCTGCCATATCAATCAGGGCCTTTTCATCAGCAGGAAACAGCTGCACCCGGCTGCCCCAACAAGTCCAGACGGGGGTTCCCTGCCCCTCCCCAGCCTGCCCCTTTTGCCCCGTTTCCCCAGCTGACAGTCACTCTCACCCTTCCCCGGATACAGGGGACAGGCTGGGGCAAGCCAGGGACACACTCAGTTTCCCTTCCCTCCTGCCCCTCCCTGGGGTGACACCACCTCCTCCCTCCCCCCCCCCCCCCCCCCCCC
>NW_007726380.1:72658-80019 GCF_000696425.1 Galeopterus variegatus | reverse complement strand
CCCCCCCCCCCCTCCCCCCCCCCACACCCCAGCCCTATCTGCTGTAAGTCCCCTGGACCTGGCTAAGTAAGAGAAGGCCTGAGGGGAAAGTCAGGAGAGGAGTTTAGAACTCTGGAACAGCAAGACTGGAAGGACCCCAGAGCACAGAGAGGGGAAGGCACTTGCCCAGGGTCACACAGTGACCAAGACTTGAATCCAGAACTTTGGATGCCCACTTTTTTTCCCCTTATCCACGGCCCCGGCTTCCCTATCTGTCAAGAGGTCTCCAGACTTCCTTCCAGCTCTGATATTGTGGGCCTGCTCAGAGGGCCTTTCCAGCAGGTTTAGGAAGCTTCTGTTTTCAACAACATAGCTCTCACTGTCGACTGAGTCCAAAGGCTATTGTCTTGGGAGTGCTAGTTCAGGTAGAGGCCAGATTGGTTCTGTTTGGTTCACAACTCAGTGCTCTGCCCACTGGACTGAATTTTCTGCTATGGACTGAATTGTGTCCCCTAAAATTCATATGTTGAGGACCTAACCCCCAATGTGATGGTTTTTTGGAGATGGTGTCTTTGGGAGGTAATTAGGTTAGATGAGGTCTTGAGGGTGGGGTCCCTATGGGGGGATTAGTGCCCTTATAGGAAGATACCAGAGAGCTTGCTGTGCCTCTCTGTCTCTCTCTTCATGTGCATGCACTGAGGAAAGGCCATGTAAGGACCCAGCAAGAAGGTGGCTGTCTACAAGCCAGGAAGAGAAGAGAGCCCTCACCAGGAACTGAATCAGCCAGCATCTTGACCTTGGACTTCCCAGTCTCCAGAACTGCAAGAAATAAATGTCTGTTGTTCAAGCCACCCAGTCTATAGTACTTTGCTGTAACAGCCTGAACTGACTAAGACAGCCAGCATCACCATACAAGGCTGTAGGTGCTTGGGGGTAGGGACACTGGGGGAGCCCTCGGGTGTGCTCTGGAACCGCAGGGTTCTTCTCCTGGCTCCACCCTTCCCCCATGAGCCACATGACTTTAGGTGAGTCATTGAGACTGGACTCTCCATCTGGACAGTGGGTCCCTGCCCTGCCCTCTTTCTCCTGTAGGTGGGTGTGGGAATACCCAGGAAGGAGAGGGTAGGTCTCTGGGGCAAGATGGTCCTTTATCATCTACCGACCCCTCACTCCAAGGCCCGAGGCAGCTGCTGCCAAAAAGACAATTGCCAACCAATCCTGAGTCAAAACACTTCCATTTCCAGAGAACATCTGACATAGCAGTGGCAGGCTGTGGCCCTGCCCTCGGGGAGCTTACTGTTGGAGCCAGTCTGCTGGGGCAGACAGAGGTCCAATTTAAGCCTGAGGAGGAGGAGAAGCCCCCCCACAGCCACACCCCAGACACAGTGGTTGGCCACATACATTACAGCTTTGTAAAACCATAGAAGGTCCTCTGTGACCAGTCCAAAGGCAGCTATGGCCCTTTGCTCTAGTCTCAGCACTTTCTGCCTCTCCCCACTGCCAGGTGAATGGCCTCTGTCTTCCACCAGGCTGTGAAGGCCTTGGTCA
This sequence comes from Galeopterus variegatus, assembly GCF_000696425.1. Lineage (NCBI taxonomy): Eukaryota > Metazoa > Chordata > Mammalia > Dermoptera > Cynocephalidae > Galeopterus > Galeopterus variegatus. The sequence goes on along the minus strand of NW_007726380.1, from coordinate 78,492 downwards.
CTGCAGCCCTGTGGCCTAGCACAGTGCCTGCACATGAGAGGTGCTCATTTGGTGAAGGAAGATGTGGCTGATGGAACCTAATTCTTGCCTTTGTCCCTGTTCCCTGGACAAAGCCCCTTGCCTAGGCTCGAACACTTTAGTGATGAGGATATTACAAGGTCACGGACAAATACGTTTTGGGAGGGATGTAAGTCCAAAAGAAGAGATGAAAGAGGAACACCATTTCACCCAGACCCTGGCTGAGGGGGAGATCTGTGTAGAAACTCAACAGGGTAGTAAACAGGGGTGTCTAGGAGGTCCCCTGGCATTGTGGACCCTTTCTTCCCACAGCCTTCTAGTTTGAAACTGTATGCTATAGGGGTTGGGTATCCTTAGATGCAGACAATCACCTCCAGAAACTACCCCACCACATCCTTGCTGGCTCCCTGTCTGGCATGGGGCTTGGGGTCTCCGGGCTCTCTCTTGTGGAGAAAGCCTGGTGCTTAGGGACTCAGAAGGTCTGAGAGAGGCCCGGAGGCTAAAGGGAACCTAGTAATGCCTTGTAGGGGGACATGGTGGGGGGTGAGGGGAGGCAAGGGAACGCCTTAGACAAAGGGTGTGTGTGGGTGGTAGAGGGTGCCTTGGGTATCCCCTATCCTCACCCATGCCCCTCACAGAAGGTTGCTAGATCAATTACAGGATTCCCAGTTATATTTGAATTCCAGAGTCCTTGGCTCAGGGACTCCCTCCTCCACAGAGAGAATAAGCAACAAATAATATTTTAGTATGTCTTAAATATTGCACGGGACCATGGGTGTCCTGTATTTTTATTTGCTAAGCTTGGCAACCCTACCCCCATATCCACTATGACCTTCAACAGGGACACTCTCATCTCTCAGGCTGCCTGGATGTGGGCAAGGCTCGAGTTCAGGTGGGCCAGCTGCCCTGGGATGTGCGGGCTTGATGGCTGGTGCTGCAGGTACAGGCAGTGGCTGTGGTGCCTCTCAGGCTGCCTGGATGTGGGCAAGGCTCGAGTTCAGGTGGGCTAGCTGCCCTGGGATGTGCGGGCTTGATGGCTGGTGCTGCAGGTACAGGCAGTGGCTGTGGTGAACGGCTAAGGCAGGGTGTGTGCTTAGGGGGGGAGGGGAGCTGGGCAGTGGCAGAGCCAGAGAAACAAGGGAAAATTTTTCTGTGGGTTCCTGTCTCATCCCCTCCCCAGACTCACTGCCACTGTGGGCCTGAGTCACTGGAGAAAGGGGCTGGGACAGACCAAATTTTTCCATTCAGCCCCCAGCCCTGTAACCTGGCTCACCTGATCGACCCCACCCACCTAGAGGGAAATTCCAGTCCTAAATCCTGTCCGGAATTCTCGATCTGGCCAGCCAACTCCGCATTGGGGGTTGGGGAACTCTGGAGCCTGGGACCCCTCTGAGTTGGGGAACTGGCTTTGGGATTCTCTTCTGCATAAAGAAGAGAGAGGGAGGGGAAAAAAAGTGAAGGAAAGAGAGGCTGCTGAGGGAGGGTTGGTGTGGCCACAGCTGTGACAACTACAGGACTGGACATGGGAGCAGCAGGGATGTGAAATTCAAGGCTGGGGTTGTGACAGTGTGTGTAAAAATTTCTCTCGAGGCCCTCAGGATTCAGTTGACACCAATTTAGACTGTCCCCAACCCCAGTGTGTGTGTGTGTGTGTGTGTGTGTGTACTGCTGCAATTACAGAATTAAAGCCTCTATTCGTTAGCCCAACATTCAAGGCCCTTTGTGTTCAGACCTCCACATGCCTTCCACGGTTATTTGTGGCTGCTCTCGTCGGCGCCCTGGGCTCTACTCCAGGTCCTCAAACTTCAATGTCTGCAGGGGCCAGACAGGTAACTGGGGACAAGGGAGATGAACTGGAGTGGAAGGGGGTGGGGCGTGCTACTCAACTTCTCAATGGTTGTTGCATTTCTGGAATTTAAGACTCCAAAGGCTGGTCCCCCTCACCCCCCAGCCTCATTGTTTACCTTCTGGCTGTGGTGATGGGCTGCACCTTTTTCAAGGACACTGTGCAGGCCAGTGCGGATGGGCTAGACAGAACATGTCTGAAGACCGGATGTGGTCCATGTGTTGCCAGTTTGCAAACTCCCCATCTGGCCAAATCGCACCTTTCACTGTTCCTTGTATAGGCCCCTCCCATTCCTGCCTCTGTGAGAGAATTGGGCTCAAATTACGGCTCATTTCATTTATTATAGCTATGTGAGTTTGGGCAAGTTCCTTTGTCTGAGACTCGGTTTTCTCATCTGTAAAATGGGTATATACATAATGTCTGGTGGTAATATGAAGAACAAATGTGTTAATACAAAAAAAGCACTGAGAAGTGTGCCAGACACATAGTATCCAGTAAGTATAAACCATCATCACTATTATTATTATTATTATTATTATTACCTAGCTCACATGCTGCCTCCTCCATGAAGCCTTCCTAGTCCCACAGTTGGAATTAATCTCTCCCTCCATTGAATTCATACTGCTCCTTCTCTGCCTTATGTTATAATTAGTGTCTGTACAACTGACTCTCCTATTGGATTATCACCTCTGAGAGGCCAGGTGCATTCCTCATTAATCTTTGTGTTTCTCAGTCATTCATTTAGCAGTTACTGATTGTCTTTGATAGCCAGGCACTGTGCCAGGGGGCTGCACCCCAGCAGGATCCATCTGTATGCCTCTGCAAGGCGGGGGAGTGAGGAGGAGGTGCTGAGAGTGGGCTTGGGAAGCCCAGCACAGGATCTGGCCTCCCCTCCCCCACCAGGGCCAGGATGAAAGCTCCCCTCCCTAACCCCTTAAGTCCCTGGTCCTAGTCCTCATTAAAGACCTTAATCCTCCAGCCTCCACTGCAGATGCAGAGTCCTCCACCCCCAGTTCTGTTGGGGAGGGGACAAGTGATGGTCTATCTGTCTCCCCCCAAACCAACCAGGCTGGGTGACGGCACCTGATGTAGTGGTCAATGAGCATCTGGGGGCCACTGAGAGCTTCTGGGAAGTGGAGGAGAGAGAAGACAGGACTCTGAGGGGAGGAGTCCTGGGAAAAGAGGGAAAAGAGGAGGAGGTTGTGGCAATGTTCTGACCAAGAGGGAGAGTCCCTGGCAAGAAACACTTCTCCCTTCCTCTCACCCCTTGGACCCCGGAGATCCCCTGCTGAGGGGTGCTCAGAGGGCAGGCATGGGCACACAGCTCAAGCACCTCTGCTGGTATGGAGCAGAGAGTCCAGGATTCAGGCTGAGGGCCCTCGAGGCCTCAGTTTCCTTGGCTCTACAATGGTACCAATCACTTCCTCACTTCCTCCTGCATCCCCCTCCTGGGGCCAGCATGAGGACAGAGGGAAAGGCCAAGGGGAACACATCTTGGCAGGTAAGCATAGCAAGTGCTGGAGGAGGCAGAAGCCAGCATTTGCTACGTGTTTGCAGTTGGCTCCTGGTCCCCATGGCCTAGTGCCGCCTGCGTTGTTTCCATTGGCCCAGAGGTTCCTGGTGAAGTGTGGAGCAATCCTGTTCCTTCCCTTTTACCTCCATTTCTCCCTGGGGCTGCTGAGGGCAGCTTCTCTAGGCCTCTTCCTTCTGTGCTGCATAAAAAGGGCTTTGTTGGGATGCCTAAGGTTTTCTATACCCACCTCCATTCCCCCATGTCTACCAGGTCCCCTGAGCTGAGAGTGCTGGGCTGGCGGCTGCTGGGAGCTCTGCGGAGTGAAGACAGCCCTGTCTTCAGGAAGCTCCCAGGCTGATGGGTGGAGACACAGCCTCTGTCCCCAGAAAACACACTTGGATTCAAAGAAGCATGCGTTGTATATTGTCCGCTGTTGATGGAAAGGGGCAGGTGGTTAGTTACATAGGCCACATACATAATCGACTACTTCATTGAAGGCAAGACACATGATTAAATTACATTACCATCAAGAAGAAAGAAACTGCTAATTAAACTATGACACAGTGCCTTCTTGTTATTGATTGAAAGGCACATCCTGATTTTAATATGTGAATAATGTGTCCCAGAGAATCAAAATAAAGTTAAAAACATTTCTAGCACAAGGCACATCCTGATTTCAAAGATTTTAATATGTGAATAATGTGTCCCAGAGAATCAAAATAAAGTTAAAAACATTTCTAGCAACATTTCTCTTGGACACTCATTTTTTCTGCATCTAATAATGTTTACTTAGAAGTGTTTACTGAGGTTTACGAGATTAGACATGTAAAATGATCAGTACAGTGCCTGGTACATAGTAAACAATCATTAAATGTTTACTATTTAATGCTGTTGCTATTATAGGTCACGAATTTTATATGCACACAAAAGTCCGTTTTGTTCTCTAATCTTGTGCTGTTCTAGAGGCTAAGGTCTCTGAGAGCACAAGTGGCTAGAGGCAAAGGAGCAATAAAGCCAGAGGCAGCCTGGAGGAGGCACTATTCCTTGCGTGAAAGCTGCAGTGTCCCTGTAACCTTTGGAGGCATCAGAAAGGCTGTATTCTCTAGTCTCCCAGAAAAATGAGGCCCCTGACCCATTACCCCTGTTAACCAATCAATCATTCAACCAATTCATTCATTAAGACGTTTATTGAGCACTTGCCCCATGACAGTCACTGTGCCAAGTCCCCTCGTTTAGCATCCTCCCCATTCCCTCAGCACTGGCCGGGCCTCTGCCTGTTAGGAGCATCCAGGCTCAGCTATTGGATTTGGCACTTCAAAGAGAGATTGGCCCTGATCCTTCATCAGGGGCTTCTTTCCATGGATCAGACCCCCTCTCCCCCCACCCCCAATCTCACCCACAATGGGGGAGGGGAATCTTAATTCCTCAGGCATTCTGGACCTTTGTAGAGGCAGTTCCCTCTGCCAGGACACCATCAGTCCCGTTCTGTGCAAAGCCACTCTCTGTCCTCTTCTTTATAAAAGAGTTTTAAGCATCCCCTCTAGAAATTCTCTGAGAATGCCTGCCGCCACTCGGCTTCCATGCCCCGTTTCCTGGTGCACTCACAGCACAGTCTATACTGTACCCTGAAAGTTGTACCCTCTTGTGCCCTGGGCTTCTCTTTTGCCCGTGTTCTATCTCACATGGCCAGTGACCAGCTGTTAAAGAACAGGTCACCTGGCACTAGAATCCTCTCACCCCTGACTTTGATTCTGAGGGTCTCACCTCCCAAATCCATATGACTTGCTGATGGGGCACCAGGCATTGTGACAGGCATGGGGTCCTACCCTCAGAGCCTCCTCAGCCTGCTGGGTGTGGAACATGCCACACCATGTTCCTCTTGCTTTGAATCCCAGCCTCCTCCAGTGGGGACTGATTGTGTGCTGTGTGCCCCTCATCAGATTGGGGTATCCCCTCTGGAGGGGAACGCTGTGTGGTAAGCTCTTGGGGGGCCCTTGCCTCCCCTGCCGCTGCAGAGCACCAGCTAACCCTGTGTTCACCCCCCTCCTACCCAAGCAGGCCTACGGTTGTTTACTGTTCAAGTGCAGACCCCAGGGGCTGAGGCCTCTCCAACAACCAGGACTGAGCTGTCCCGTCCCCAGCTTTCCAAGAACAGGCTCTGTCAAGCACACATCCTTGTGAAATGATCCTGCTGGGCTCTCCAAGGGATGAGGCCATTTGTGGGCTGCCGCAGGCTGCCAAGGGTCAGGCTGGGGGCCTGCATGTGCTGCGAGTCAGGGCTCCAGTTAGTTGGCCGCAGCCTCAGAGAGGGCGGTCTGTCCCCTGTATGTAGTCTCCAGGAGCAGGAGACCCTTGGGGGTGGATAGCCAAGGCCCTCTGGCCACCCAGCTGCTTTCCTTCCCACCAAGGCTTCTCTGGAGCAGAAGATACAGGAAGGGAAATAGACCTTCCAAGCTG
>NW_007726380.1:68945-72648 GCF_000696425.1 Galeopterus variegatus | reverse complement strand
CCTTGATGAACATAGACACAAAAATCCTCAACAAAATATGAGCTAATAGAATACAACAGCACATCAAAAAGTTTGTGTATTATGACCAAGTTGGATTCATCATAGCGATGCAAGGATGGTTCAACATATATAAATCAGTATATGTGATATACCACATTAATAAAATCAGTGACAAAACCATATGATTGTCTTAATAGATGCCCCAAAATGCTTTTGATAAAATGTCAAAACCCTTCATGATAAAGATTCAGCCAATTAGGTAGAAGGAAAGTATCTCAACACAATAAAATCCATGTATGGCAAACCCACTGCCAATATCATCCTGAATGGGGAAAACCCGGAAGCCTTTTTATTAAGAACAGGGACAAGACAAGGATGCCCACTCTCACCACTCCTACTTAATATAGTATTGGAAGTAATAGCCAGCACAGTCAGACAAGAGAAAGAAATAAAGGGCACCTAGATGGCAAAAGATGAAGTCAAATTGTCCCCGTTTGCAGGTGACATGATCCTATGTACATAGAAAAACGTAAAGACTTTTTCACAGAAACTCCTAGGGCTGATATACAAATTGAATAAATTTGCAAAATACAATACCAAAATGCAAAAATAAGTAGCATTTTTATACTCCAACAATCTATTAGACTAAGAAATCAAGAAAGCAAGCACATTTATAATATCTACCAAAAGAAAAGAATAACCTAGGAATAAATTTAACTAAAGAGGTGAAAGACCTCTACAATAAGAACTACAAATCACTGCTGAAAGAAGTTAAACAAGACACAAAAAGAAGGAAAGACATTCCATGTTCATGGATTAGAAGAATTAACATTATGAAAATTTCCATACTACCCCCAAAGTGGTCTGAAGATTCAATGAAATCCCCATCAAAACATCAAAGACATTCTTCACAAAAGTAGAAAAACAATTCTAACATTAATATGGAACAACAAAAGACCCAAATAGCCAAAGCAATTATGAGCATGAAATGATCCTGCTGGGCTCTCCAAGGGATGAGGCCATTTGTGGGCTGCCGCAGGCTGCCAAGGGTCAGGCTGGGGGCCTGCATGTGCTGCGAGTCAGGGCTCCAGTTAGTTGGCCGCAGCCTCAGAGAGGGCGGTCTGTCCCCTGTATGTAGTCTCCAGGAGCAGGAGACCCTTGGGGGTGGATAGCCAAGGCCCTCTGGCCACCCAGCTGCTTTCCTTCCCACCAAGGCTTCTCTGGAGCAGAAGATACAGGAAGGGAAATAGACCTTCCAAGCTGTGGGGCAGGACAGCCTATATAATTTGTGGCCCAGTGAAAAATGGAAACGTGGGTCCCTTGTTCAACAGCAGAGCATTAAACCAAGAGTGGGGCCCTTCTAATTATGGGCCCTGTGACATTTCACAGGTGATACACCTTGCTGCGAGTACCGTAAGAGTCCTATGGCTAAGCCCCACATTGTGCTGAGGAAGGGTCTGTGTCCTGAGGAGTTCAGGGCCTTGGCCACTGCCACACTGGAAGGCCATCTCACAAGGCCTGGTTTCAGTCCTGGGCCTTCCCACTTGCCTTGCCGTTCCTCGCTCACTCCTGAGCTTCCAGAAAGGTTCTCTGTCTGCCAGGTCCTCCTCGTCCAGGAAGCCTTCCTTTCCTGTTTAGACTGGTTCCTCTTGCTGACAATTCCCATGCTGCTTCTCCCCTGCCAGGCTCATTCACAGCTTTGCCCTTGAACTTCTAGGTCTTTGTTTACTTTATATGTTAGTATATGTTAGTGAGAGAGAGAAGCCTCCTTCCTCTCTTGCCTGCCATTCTTTGGGGGTCTCCTTTATCAGACTAGGAGCTCCTTGACAGGGCAGGCTCTCCCTTCAGACTGGGGGCTCCCTGGGGTTGGAAGTCTTTCCCGGGGTCTCCCTCTAGGCTTCCCTCTGCATGCCTGAGGCTCCCCAGACATTACATTAGAGGGGTGACTATGCCCCTGTGTGGTGCCCACTTGGTGTGTGTGTGCGTTGTTGGGGGAAGGTCTGCTCCTGGTTCTCCACTACATTCCCTGTCCTTTCTTGATCAGTGGCAGCAGATTCTCTGGGTGAGACTGGTTGGGGGAGATGAAGCTCAGAATGGGAGAGAGAAATAGGGGAGCAGGAGGCAGTGTGACCCCACCCCTACTCCCAGCAGGGCCCCAAAGGAGAGTAGGCAGTGTTACCTCCTTCCTGGGGCCTCCCTCTTAGATTGTGAGGCAGGAGGGCTGGTCTTGGGCTGGGGGTCAGGGTAGGGGGAGCGCCACTCAGCTGAGGCCGGTCACTGTGCAGGGTTTGTGGCATTTGGGCCGGCAGGGGAGAAGGGAGGGAATGTGAGGAATACCCTGACTCAGCAGTCACCCCTCTCCCGCCTCTGGGCTCTGGGGATAGGCGTTGGGGGAGGACTGATTGCTGAGAACATGCAGATGGTGGTGGCTCGTCTGCCTCTGCCCCTCCCCCATCCCCACTCTGAGTTCCCCTGGGTTGTGTATGGGGAAAAAGGCTGGGGATGGGGACAGATAGAAGTCAGAAACACTGGAGTCCCCCTAAAGATATTGGGGAGGCAAGGAAGGGAGCTGGGGAGAGGGACACAGGAAGGGGGGTACCATTGGCATTGTCATAGCTATGAATTTCAGTGACATGCAAAAGAATGTCCTGAACATGAACAGGATTATGACTTCGTGGGGACACGCTGGGGACTGTATGAGGGGAGGGCTTGCCTAGAGGGCAATGAGACCTGTGGGGGAGGGGGGTGTTAAGTGTGAGCAAACAGTGGCCTGAAACCCAGGCCCAGCTGAGTGGGAGATAGATGGAAGCTTACTTTGGTGGAATCTTGAGCTCCTTTCCACAACTTGATTATAAGCTTCATTAAGGCAGGGACTGGCTCATAACATCTCTTAATTATCTGACAACCCCTCCACAGGGCTGGGCACATATAGGCATTTTGCCCAAGCTTAATTTTGAGTATGCTTAAATGATTTTTTAAAGCAGTCTTGCAATATCAGGTACCCCAAATTAAACTCACACCCATAAGCCAGGCTATTTACATTTCTCCTTGTACCTTCCAAAGTCTTCATAGGTATGCACTTATGTAAGGCTGACTTAGGTAAACTCAGCCCGAGTCAGGCTTTTCCAGCAGCCTTTGTGAGCACGCTGGCTGATGGGTGTAAAGCATGTGTCAGGCTCCTTGGCTGTAAAGTAACCCTTGTTTGCAGGCAAGGAGGGCTGGTGATACCCTCACCAGGCAGGTCTCTGTGCTCTTCCCTCTGTTTACATTGCTGCCAGGCAGACACCTGCTTCGTTTATCCCCTGATCTGAAACAATTCTGATGTATGTAAAAATGGACTTACGTAAGATTTTCCAGAACAGAATGCTAACATGATTTGGGGACCACATGTGCGCAGCAATGGTTGGTTGTCTTCATGCAGAGATTCCCAACCATTCTGAGCTGGAAAACCCTGTTTTAACATTAAAAAACTTCAGAGAAGTCCAAGACAGTGGTTGCGTGACAATTATCCATCATTTGAGAAAATCCGTGAAGGCAACAAACTACAGTGAAATTGGGAACACAGTCATTTGAAATGGAAACACACATGAATCTCCATAGGGTCTACACAAGTTTGAAAGAACAATGGTACATGCTTTTTTTTCTTTTTCCGTGTCTGGCAACGGTTCGCAACCCTCAGTGTTGCCCCCGTACCGGACCGGGA
>NW_007726380.1:55166-67917 GCF_000696425.1 Galeopterus variegatus | reverse complement strand
ATAAAAGAGTTGGAGGGGGGAGGCGGGGGGGGGGGACATGCTAGCCAGGATTCCCAGGGGTGGAGAGGAGCTAGGGGCAGTAGGTTTATAGAGAAGAAGGGAGACACTTCACAGCCTTCCCCTGCTTCTGATTAAGTGTTTAGAGCTTGGGAGATTGACAACCCAGACTGGTCTTCTCTGACCTAAAAGAAAAGAAAGCCTTCTCATGCTGTGGTCATATCATCAACAGCCTCATGTGGATATGGAACACCAATGACACCACGAAGATGTTCAGCAGTGGCTCTTGCTCCTAAGATGCTCACAGCCCAGCATGGGGTGCCCAGGTCACTTGAATGAACAACAAGTTGTATGGAAGTTTTACAGGAAGGGCTTACATGAACCAAGTGTTATCTTAGGGAGATTAGCCAGCTGGTGGAGACCAAGGTGGATTTGGGGCAGGGGAGAGGGGATGGTGAAGCTGTTTGGGAGCCCTTTGCCATGGTGCAGGTGAGAACAAAAGCGGCCTCAGGTAGGCTATTAGCAGTGGGAACACAGAGGCTAGGACTTATGGAGAGGCATTTTGGAAAATCATTCTCTAGGACTCTCTGACTATGGGGAGGGTGGGAAAGGAGGAACTGAGTATCATCCCAAGCTTCAGAGCATGGGTACGTGGGGGATGGTGGCTGCAGAGGGGAAGTCTGTGGGAGCTGTGTTTCACTGGAAGGTGAGTTCTGTTTCCACATGTTGCTTTTTTTTTTTTTTTAAAGATGACCGGTAAGGGGATCTTAACCCTTGACTTGGTGTTGTCAGCACCACACTCAGCCAGTGAGCGAACCCGCCATCCCCATATAGGATCCGAACCCATGGCCTTGGTGTTATCAGCACCGCACTCTCCCGAGTGAGCCACGGGCCAGTCCTGCCACATGTTGCTTTTGAAGAGAAGTTATTCTCTGTGAAGAGAGAAAAATTGAGGCAAGCTGTGCATATGCAGAATGCAATTTTTTCTTAAAGAACTTATACAAATATCAGCAGTCCTTCAAAGTGGTCAGTACCAGAGGCTAGACAATTTTTCCAAATAGCTTGACTTTGACCAAAACATTTACTTATTTGCGAAATATTTCCTTGGTGTCCACTAGGTGCCTGGTACAGTCTATTGCAGGAGTCATGTAGACTGTTGGATTTATGCCTTCAGGGAGCTTACTATCTAATTGGGGTGACATTAATGTAAAACTCATAAAAAAAGGTTATATGTGTCTATGGCTTCTTACCATATGGAGTATATTAGTTTTTTATTGCTGTGTAACAAATGACCACAGACTTAGCACCTCCAAATAACACCTACTGATTAGCCCACAGCTCAGAAGTCTGGCATGGAGTGACTGGGTTTTCTGCTCAGAGTATCACAAAGCTGAAACAAAATGTCAGTTGGACTGAGTTCTTGTCTGGAGACTCTAGAAAAAAATCCACTTCCAAACTCATTCTTATTGTTGGCAAAGTTCAGTTATTTGTATCTGTAGGGCTGAAATCTTGTTTCCTTGATGGCCATCAGCCGAGGCTGCTTGCAGATCCTAAAGTTTACCCGTGTCCTCGCCACCTGGCCCCCTTGATATGGAAGCCAGCAAGGGCACATCACATCCTTCTCATGCACCAAATCTCTGACTTCTTCTTCTTCGACCAGACAAAGAAAACTCCACTTTTAAAGGGCTCATGTGATTAGGTCAGTCCCGTGGGGATAATCGCTCATTTTTAAAGTCCACTGTGCCATATAACATAACCTAACCACAGGAGTGAAACCTATCACAATTATAGTCCTGGGATTATATGTGGGGGTACAGCAAGGGGGTGGGGAATCTTGGGGGACCATCTTAGAATTCTCCCTACCACACTTAGAATTAAATATGAAGTTTTTATAGTGGCCCGTATGACTTTACATGTTCTGGCCCCTAGCTACCTCTCTCCCTAGCCTTTTAGACATTCTTACTTTTCCTCAAAAAGACAAGCATGTTCTGGCTTCAGGGACTGCCCTTGCTGCTGTCTTGGCCTGGAATGCTCTTCCCCTAGATATTTCCATAGCATTCTCCCTCATTTCCTTCAGGTCTCTGTTCAGAGAGAGCCCTTTATTGATCCCATCTATAACAGAAACAGCCCCTCCCCAACCTGCTCAGTCTTTATCCTCTCACCTTGCTTTACTTTTCTGCATAGCATTTATCAACACCATATTAAATATTTATGTCTTTTTGTTTATTGCCTGTGTCCTACTGATAGAGCATAAACTCAGTGAGAGAATAAACTGTTTTATTTAGTGTGCTATCTCCAGTGCCTAGAATAGTGCCTAGCACATAGTAGGTGTTCAAGAAATACTTGATAGGGCTGGCCAGTTAGCTCCATTGGTTAGAGTGCAGCCTTGTAACACCAAGGATGAGGGTTTGGATCCCCTTACTGGCCGGCATCCCCACTCCCCCAAATAAATAGTTGGTGAGTAAATGATTGGATGTGTTTTCAGACCTACTGAGAAATTTTGAAATGGAAAGTTTATTTTTGAGCACATACTAGATGAAAAACTGTTTCTGTACTATTTTTTATTTTATAGTCTAAAATTTTTATGAATTTAAAAAGCTTTGACTAGAACAAGTTAAACACAAAGTAAACAGAAGAAAGGAAATAATAAAGATCAGAGAAAAACATTAGAGAAAATCAATGAAACCAAAAGCTCCTTTTTCAAGAAAATCAATAAAATTGATAAGCCTCTAGCTAGAATGATCAGAAAAAAAAAGAAAGACACAAATGACCAATATCAAGAATGAACGTGGTGACCTCACTACACATGGTATCGATGTTAAAAAGATGAGGGAATACTATGAACAATTTTACTTCAATAAATTCCATAGCTTAGATGATATAGACTAATTCCTTGAAAGACACAAACTGTGGAAATTTACTAAAGAAGAAAAGATAACCTAAATAGACCTATATTTATTTTTTAAAAATTGAATTTGTAGTAAAAAGCCTTCCCCCAAAGAAAACTCCAGGCCCATTTTGATTTACTGATGAATACTGCCAAACATTTAAGGAAGAAATAATACCAATTCTGTACAAACTTTTCTGGAAAATTATAGAGGAAAGAATACTTCCCAATTCATTAGATATGGCCAGCATTATTTTGATACCAACACCAGACAAAGATATTACAAGAACAGGAAACTACAGACTAGTATCTTTCATGAACATAAATGTAAAAATTCTAAACAAAATTCTTGTAAATCGAATTCAACTCTCTTTCTGTCCCTCTCTGTATATATATACATACATACACACATGTATTAATGTGTATATATGTATTAGAATATATATATGTATTAGTTTGTACATACATATAAACTAATTCATCATGATCAAGTGGAGTCTTCCCTCCTAGGAATGCAAGGTTAGCTTAACATTAAAAAAAAATCAATCCATGTAATTCATCATATTAACAAACTTAAAAAGAAAAAAACCCCATACGATCATCTTAATAGATGTGGAGAAAGCATTTGACAAAATCCAACATCCATTTCTGATTTTAAAAACTTCAGCAAATCAGGAATAGAAAGGAACTTCCGCAACTAGGTAATGAGCCTCTACAAAAAGGCTACAATAGTGAAAGATTCAATGTTTTCCCTCCAAGATCAAGAAAAAGACAAGAACATCCTCTCTCAGTGTTTCTATTTGACATTGTACTAGAGGTTCTAACAGGTGCAATAGGCAATAAAAATGCAAGGCATTTAGATAAGATTGGAAGAAGTAAAATTGTTATTATTTGCAGATGACATGGTCATCCATGTAGGAAGTCTGATGGAATCTACAAAGAAGCTATTAGAACTAATGAATTCACTAAGATTGTAAGACACAAGACCTATATACAAAAATCAACTGTATTTCTATATATGAGCAATGAACAATTGGAAACTTAAATTTTAAAATAATACTTAAAAAATATTATCCATTGCACTGGGCTCTCAGAGTTTCCTCAGTTCTGGGAAAAATTCTCAGATTATCTTATAGACGATGTCTTTCCCTTAGTATCTCTGTTTGTCCTATTATTTGGATGTTGTGTTGCCTGAACCAGCCCTCTAAATTTATCGTATGGTCGGTCATTCCCAGTTTTCCATCCTTTTGTCATTTTTTCCACTATTTTACAGACATTTCCTTGGCTTTATATTCCACGCTTCTACTGATTTTCTTTATTTCTGCTTTCATGTTTAATTATTCAAGACCTCTCTCTTGTTCTCTCTTTTTTTTTTTTAAAGCACTATTTTGTTTCATTTTTTTCTTGTTTTCGGGATATGATTTTTTTTTTTTTTTTGGTGGCTGGACGGTACAGGGATCTGAACCTGTGATTCTGGTCTTAGGAGGTTGCCCTCTAACTAACTGATCTGACTGGCCAGTCCCCACGTGTTGTTATTTTTAAGCTTTCTTCTTGTATGTAGACTGAGCTTCCTTCAAGTCACTTTTTTTTTTGTTTGCTTTGGTCTTTGTCTTTTCTGTTACAGGCTTTCCTCAGATGTCTCATAATCCTCAGTTGTTTGCTTATTTTTAGGCGTGGAGATTTGAAAAGCTAGTTGCAAGCTGTGTGCGTGTGTGCGCATATGCGTGTGTGTGTGTGTGTGTGTGTGTGTGTGTGTGTGTACAGCTGGTAATCTGTGAACTTCACTCTAGGGTGACCTGGCTGTGATGTTTCATTTTGAAGGCTCCAGTGTTAATGTCTTTGGGTCTTTTTCATTTAAATTGGTGAGATTCCGCAGAGACACACCCTCCAATCTCCTGCTTGGAGAACAAAGGCCAGTGTTCGGGATTCCAGGGGGAAAGAGGACTGAGGTCTCAGCATCAACTATGTGAATGTTCTCAGTGAGGTACCCTGGCCTTCAGTGCTCTGACGGTATAAGTGTTCCCTTATCCAGAGACCCTCTGTTTTCCCCTCACCAGAGAATTTGCCTTCAGTCTTGGGCCTTGCCATGTGTGGTAGAGGAGGGATTTGAGTCTTTGACTGCTTTTTAAAAACACTTTCAGGGCTAGCTGGTGACTCACTTGGGAGAGTGTTGTGCTGATAACACCAAGGCCAGGGGTTCGGATCCCTGTATAGAGATGGCCGGTTAGCTCACTTGGGAGAGCGTGGTGCTGACAACACCGAGTCAAGGGTTAAGATCCCCTTACTGGTCATCTTTTAAAACAAACGAACAATCACTTTCTACCAGTCCTCTTTATTTGCTCAATGCCCTTCATCCCCACTTCCAGAGGTAACCAGTGCCACCAATTCCTGAGCCTTCTGGAGATTCTGGGCTATAAATGAGGCAGTTGCTTTCCTCGCTGCCTGCACATTGTTCTTTACCATATTCCACCTGCTTTCTATCCTGGAAGTTCTTTAATCTATTATTAGAGGTTTTTATTATTACCAATTCCATGTAATCATACTAAAAGAATGGGCCAGGTACGCTCTGGGATGGAATCAGTCTGGTTTACAATGGTATTTCCATCCCCCAGCACAGGGCCTGGTATGTAAGGAAGTAGCAATAAATATTTCCTAGATTTATGAATCAACAAATGAACAAATGAGTTGCCTTCAGAGCCTTTTATCACATTAAAAAAATATTCCTCTATTGTGTCAAAACTTCATCTTTGGGAACTAAATAGTATGTGGAAATAACCAAAAGTTGTTTAGTGTCCAGATGTGTGACCCAGGAGAGTGAGCAAACTGAGTGGGTGTAACAGCACTTTTTTCCCCCAAAGCAAGGTGTGGCACAAATTATGAGACTGATTTCCTTGTTTGGTGTACAATGAAGTCTGAGGTCAATTCACAAAAAGAAGTAAATTTGAAAATGTTTTGTGCAAACTTGATTTTGCTGGCCTAGGTATACACAGCCTACTTTTCGGATGCGGAGGATTTTACAGGTGATTTGGAAGCAACGATATGAGATTTGGGGCAAGCCATTCACATTGCCTTCCCTCTCAGAAAAACAAAGTTGAACTGGATGAGCTCTCACCACCTTCTTAGCCATGGAGTTTGATGATTCTAAGTTTCTGGGGGACTGGGGTGTGACCGGAGGGACAAGAAAGTACTGAGGGCCAATTCTCAGGGACATCCATCCTAGGAGACAGGAGGAAAGGGGTGCTGGGAGAAGCAGCTTCCCTGTAGTCAGGGTGAAGTCAGGCGTCTGGGCATCTTGCCAGGCTTGAAATGACAGCACCCACAGCCCCAAACATTTTTTATGCCCTCGCTCCATGCCAGCCGCTGGGATTTACACACATTGCCTCATTAGATCCATACCATGGCCCAGTGGAGTCAGTAGTCTTATCCTCATTTTCCAGGTAATGACACTGAGTTACAGAGAAAGAGGAATGTAGTGTAGAGATTTCAAGTCAGTTTGGCCTCAGAGGGACAAAAGGAAGATGGCAAAGGATGATGGAGGCTTGAAGAGGATACATTCTCCACGGCAGAATTTTATTGTAACAGCTGGAGATTTATGGGGGTGTACATAAAAATGGGTCATTGAGTGGTTTTCTGGTAGTTACTCCATGTAATATTGCTGACTGACAATGGTGTCCATTTAGTTCTCAAAAAGTTGCTAAAATGTTGAACAACAAATGGAGGGAAAATAAAAGTTTCTCCTATACACAGTTAAAATAGAGCTGGGATCAACAGGAACATTCTGGGAACTGAACAACCAAGGTAAGTGATTTTTCTGACTCACTCTGGGATGAGTATTTTTTTCAACCCCATTTGTTGAAAAATGTTCTAAAACCCTAGTGAGTGAGGCAAGACCACCTGGGAGCCCTTTCTGCAAAAATGGAGGCTTGGCCTCCCTCTAAAGCGTCTGTGATGGATTTGGCCCCCAGTGGACTCTGCTTTGAAATCTTGAAAGTGTTTGACTGAAGTTCTGATATCCAATTGCTTTATTCTTATTTTCTTCTTTGTGCACAGAAAGGAAATTCTGGTTTGTTGATGGCTTATTCTTTTATTTAAACGGTAGTGGTTAAGAGTGAGGGCTTTGGACCCAGAAAGACTTGAATTTAAATCCCAGCTGTGTGGCTTATTTGCTGTATGACCTTGGGCAAGTTACTTAAACTCTTCTAGCCTTCGTTTTAGGATAGTAATCTACATCACAGGGTTAGTGTGGGGATTAACGAGACAATGTAAGGCACACAGTAGGGATGATCAAAGGCAGTATTTACCATTATCATCATTATCATTCATAAAGAGTCTACATGTGGATATCTACCCCTGTGGCCTGGGATTGGAGAGGGAGGCGACACAGACCACTGAAAAAATACAGTCCTTCCTCTGTGAGTGTGCTTGGGGACAGATAAAACACACACACACGCGTGCGCACACACACACACACACCCCTTCACAAAGTTTATACTGGACGGCAATTTGAGGCTGGCACAAGAGGTATAAACAGCTCATGCTGTAGGAGTTTTGGGGAGATTGCTGAGCAGAGTTGGCCAAGAAGTCTTCTTGTTTTAAGAGGATGAAGAAACAAGTCGTGTGTTTGGGGCTGTTGGAAGACCTGTCTGGAGTGGGATGGATGTGTAGAGAGGCAGTGCAAGGTCAGCTGGGGCCATACACAATAATAATATTATTAATAATAATGGGAATAGCAGCCACCATTTATGTGGCCCTATTGTGTGCAGGCCAGGTGCTTATGCTACACCCTTTCCATGTATTATTACCTCATTCCTTCCTCACAATAACACTGTGGTGTAAATTGTATCATTATCAAGGTTTTTCAAGGAAACTAAGGCTCAGGGAGATTGGGTCAAGGATATATAGCTAGAAATGGATAGATCCACAATCTGAATGCACAAATACTCCTCTGCCACACATGTGTGCATGGGCCCAGGCTCAGGTGACAGACAGTTGTCTCTCTCTTTCCACCTGTTGCTCTCCTCCCCTCCAGCTAAATTAGGTGCTAGGTATTTCCTTTGAGGGGTCCAGTGCAAAAGATAACCCCTCTCCTCACCCCAGCTCTCCCTTAAATACTTCTGTGGTTTTAATCCCCAGCACAGGTGCTCAGAGGACAGGACTGGGTTGTAGTATTTAAGGGGATACTCACTTTCGGGGTGAACCCTGGACTTGCACACTTTGTGCTCCCCTAGCTGCCTCATCTGCCTGTCCTTAGTTCTGACTCAGCATTGAGGGGATGGGGGTTCTGTGCAACTTTGCTGTGTGGGCCAAGAAGCCCTCCCTTTTCCAAGGTCAGAAATTTCTGGGACCCAAGCTACTGCTCTCCTTTCGGTTCCCAAATGAACAGCGGGGCGGGGTTCATTCAGTCTCAGATTATCTTTCTGCCACTCAAGCCCACCCTTCCTTCTTCAGGGTCCTCCACAGCCTACTGCTCTTGTCCTGCATCCTGCATCCTCCTAGCAGCCCCCGTCCCAGCCCTGGCCTATACTCCATACTCTCCTGCCCCTAGAGGTCGAGTCTGGCTGGACAGCCTCCAGTGTGGTGCCCCCTCTCAGGGGCCAGGAGCCTGTGTAGAGAGCCACCTGGGTGTGCCCCAGGGGCTGAGATGTCCAGCGCTGCTCTCCTGCACCCTCTAGAGGCTTGGGGTGGCACTGGGTGAGGCACTTAGGAGGGGTCCTGACTGAGGAGGGGGGGCCCTGGGCTTCCAGAGAATGTCGGAACCTGTCCATGATTAGGCAACAGCTACATGGAAGCCCACTGCTGGAAGGTGCCCAGCAAGGTTGTTCTGTGGTGTCAGGCAGAAGGGGGTTCAATGCCCTCACCTCTGCCTGAGTATAGAGTGTCTTCCCTTCTGTGGGCAAAGAAACTCCCAGCCAGCCCAGCAGGGCAGCTCCTCCCCACTTCTCATCTTCTCCTGGGACAGCTTTGAGACGGCTAGAGGCTGCCCCTGTCAGCCCCGGGGACAGTGGGGGCGACTGTGGCCCTGTCCTCAGAGAGCTGGGAATCCCCGAGGAGTTTGGGGCAGGAGGGGAGGAGGCGTGAGAAGTGTGTCCCAAGGTGGCTGTGTTCGAGGTTGGTGTGGACAGAGCCTGGGAGATAGTGGGAGAAATCTTTATAACTCGTGGTTGGGGAGGACAGATGGAAAAGGGGGATGATGGCAATGTGGAGAGAACCTGGGGGCAGCAGAGAGAGTGGACAGAGGCTGCGGAATCACTTCACAATCATTGCCGGGCTGGAAGATTGGGTGCTGGGACTGGGGCCTCTGGAGGGGAGTGGGCAGGCTGGACATCTGTATTAATAATCATAATACACCTGCATAACAGCACATCTGCTCAGCTGGCCCCTGCTTCGCCTCAAACCTTCCATTATTTGCTGAAATATGGTGGTAGGGTGTAGGTCCCTTTCTCTTGCTCATCCTCCTTACCTGGTCCTGCTGCAGCAAAATGGAAGGTGGATAGAGGGAAAGAGGGACTTCCTTCCTGGGTAGCTTTTCAGCCCCATGTCCCTTAGGAGACCCAAAGAGTCCTGGGTTTGGGACAGAGAGGGAGGAGGGTCTATGGAATGAGACACAGAATTATTCCACCTGCCCAAGTGCCAGGCCAGGAGCACAGCAAGGGCAGATTGCCTCCCTAAAGGTTTGCCAGCTGCCCCCAGGGGTGGGGCTAATGCCCAGAGAAAAAGCAGGAGTGGCCTGGGCAGCCCAGTGGTCTTGGGAAGGGAAGCTTCCTTGCTCCCCCTTGTCTCTGCCCTGTAGACAGCCCAGCCTTACCCTAACCCAGTGCCTGGGACCAACTTCTCAAACAGTAGCTCTGGGCTCCCCTGCCCAAGCTGATGTCACAGTGGAGGCCTCAGGTCCTGCCCCCAGGATGTTCTGTTGTTCCTGGAGTGGGGCTGGGGGTCAAACAGTAGCTCTGGGCTCCCCTGCCCAAGCTGATGTTACAGTGGAGGCCTCAGGTCCTGCCCCCAGGATGTTCTGTTGTTCCTGGAGTGGGGCTGGGGGTGCTTAGGGCAGGGAGCCCTAGGCTGAGGCTCCCTCTCATCCCCTCCCACCAGGAAAGGGTCTTTCTCTGCGTTTCCCACAAACACTTGCTGCGCCACTTGACAGCCTTCTCATTCCATTCCTGCTGCCCTGTGCTCAGCCCCACACCCCTGGCACATTCCTTCCCCCACTTCAACTCCTAGCTCGGAGGTAGGGGCGACCCACCTACCACCTCTTTCAAAAAGGGCACCCAGGAGCTGACATGCTGTCTTGCCTTCTCCTCCTTTGTCTCCCCTTCCTTTTCCCCATTCCCTGGCTTAGGAGTCTCTAGATAAACATTTCACTGCTATTGTCCCAGAAATCCCCCAGAGAAGATGTGTTTGGTAGGTCTCTGCCTATCTAACTTAAATCCTTCTTGCTGCAATCCCAGCGGTTCTGGTTGGTGGCAATAGGCAAACTCAGGCTGTTGGTCAGACCGAAGAGTTTGCTTTTCTCTGCTTCCCCACCCACCCACACCAGAGTAATCTTTATAGCATCTCTAAAAGATGCTCCCAGAATGGTGCTCCCTAGTCCTCCTCTATCTCTTGTAGTTGGCCAAGCCACAAGCCAGTGTATCCACAGCTCTCATCCTTACATCTTCCTCCCCATCCCCTATAGCCATAGGCTGGGAGCCCTAACAGGGCTTTAGCAATGAGTTCAACCCCTTCAGTCTACGGAGGAGGACACAGTGGCCAGAGATAGGCAGTGCCTTGTTCCACATCACACAGCAAGGCAGCGACAGTGCCTGGTTTTGAATCCAGGTGTCCTGACCTCCAGCCATGGCCTCACATGTGGCTGAGGATCTGCTCAGGAAGCAGCAGTGCTGAATAGAAGGGCTTTAGAGAAACTATTTGTCTGACAGGCTTTCAAGATAACTCCTGTGGCAGTATTGGGAGGAGGTGCCCAGGGGATGCCAGCCTCTCTGCAGCCTTGGTGGGGAGGGCGCCGTAACCCAGGTCACCTTGCCTGGAACAGCTGGATTTCTGAGAATACTCTTCTGTTCTCTGTGGGGCCCTGTCGTGGGTGGTGGTGGTGGTGGCAGTGGGGCTTGTTTGTGTGTGTGTGTGTGTATATGTGTGGGTTATTAGTCCTTGTGGCCTTCAGCCTGGAGAGATGAGGAGATGTGGAGAGCTGGGACATTGGTGGATGAGTGACAAGGAGAGAGTTCCACAGTATGGGAGGAGCAGCTCCCCCAGGCTATGACCAGACGTGGGTGAAGGGCAGACTCACTGTGCCTACCTCTGTCCTCTTTTTTTTTCTTTTTTAAAGATGACTAGTAAGGGGATCTTAACCCTTGACTTGGTGGTGTCAGCACCACGCTCTCCCAAGTGAACTAACCGGCCATCCCTATATGGGATCCGAACCCGTGGCCTTGGTGTTATCAGCACCACACTCTCCCGAGTGAGCCACGGGCTGACCCTCTACCTCTGTCTTCTTTAAAGCCTCAGGTCACATCAGAGACTTGTGGGGGGGGGACTTGGTACCCCTTACTATATTCATTGCTCTCTCTAGAGTTGCCATGCTAATTCCCCTGGCACCTAGATGGGCAGGAGTGTGTCCCATGTGCTCAGAAATTTCCCTTCTGCAACTTCTCCCTTAGTTCCTGGAGGGCCAGTGGGAGTTGGGGAGACGTAAAAAGCATCTTGTCCTCTTGCTTGTCGCCCACTGTCCAGGCTTGCTCCTCAACAGTGAACGGGAAGGGGGGAGCAGTCACCTTCCCAGGGGGCTCTGAGAAGCTGAGGCTCCTGAAGGAGCACTTAGTCAATAGGACTGGCCCAGGAGGCCCCCTGGGACAATGGGGCCAGGCGGAAAGGAGGGAGAGAGAAAGAGGTAAGGAAGGATGGAGACATCAAGGACAGAGAGGAGAAAGGAAAAGGAAAATGTTCTGATTACTCATAACAGTCCATGACCTGGGCACTTGGGGGTGGAACTCCAGCCCAGGGCTGAGGCTAGCCCTGTCTGCCATGTTTTCCACAGCGGCTAGAACCCACGAGTCCACAACCCCAGGCCTGGCCTGTAGGATTGAGGGCCTGGTGAGGTACCTGATTTGTCAGTGTGGGCTACATTTATGTATGGAGAGAGGGAGAAGTCCTGGCCTGGTCTTTCCAAGAGTGGAGGAAATATGAAGGCACGCAGACCAGGGCCCCAGACTGGCCTCAGTCTCGGCTGGGAGCCGCACATTCCAGTCTAGAGTTGAGTGTGGACTGGAGCAGGGCGGATATTCAGCTGGTATGATGCGGCACGGATGCCTGATTGGTAAATAGCTGCTGTCCCAGCCTCTGAATACCCCCTATGCCTCTCTGGTTACCCCAATCCCTTTCTTGGTTCCCTGGGTCTCCCCACAATTCAGAAACTAAGATGTTTATGCCTGGCCTGGCAAATGACCCAGCTCTATGTGAACTGTGCCTGAGCCTTAACAGGTGTTGAGGGTTTTGGCCATCATTCTCAGCTGGATGGGGGGCTGGTGCCCATAGCTGGAGCTGACTGGGACCAGGTCCTGGGACCTGGGGAAGCTGGCAGCAGGTACAGCAACTCTGAACATGCCTTGCTTCACTGCTTCTGATGCTTCCAGCAGTGTTCTGGAAGGCAATGGGTCTGGGTGAGCAGGCTGGCATGCAGGGAGATGTAGGCAGGACCATCTCTCTAGGGGACCCCAGTGGGGCATGGTTCCTACAAGCTGTGCCCTCTGCAAGGTACTGCCTTGAATGAGGAAGTACTGAGCCCCTCTAGTGGGTAAGGAGGAGTGAACAATGAATCTCTGGGCCCAGCTGCTGACATGCCTCAATGAACATGGCACCTAGTTCCAGCACCCC
>NW_007726380.1:42765-54166 GCF_000696425.1 Galeopterus variegatus | reverse complement strand
TGCTTTATGCCCTCTCTAAGCCTTTGGAGGATTCTCTGGGGAGCCCTGACATCACCTGCCCTGCAGCTACCTGGGGAGGGAGGATGAGTGGAACCAAGTTTGTTCTAGGGGATTAAGCCCCTGGGAAGAGAAGGTGCTACAGAGACATGATGTGGTCATATGATTGTTTTGTTTCTCTTTCCCTTTTTTGATGACCCAGGTGACTTGAGCTTTTAATTTTGTGACAACATGGGCATTGGCTGGATCCACAAGAGTGTATTGTTGTGAAAGCTGGTGACACCACATTGAGGGATGTGATCCAGAGTTGACTCCTCTGAGTCACCACCAGATTTGTTCTCTAAAATGAAGGGTGGAGGTAGGAAGCCCATCCCCACCCTAGTGAAGGTTTCTCACCCCCCCCAACCCCCCAGGCCGGGTTGCAGTCCTAGCCCTACATAAAGGGAATTCCGCACTCTTACTCCCCTGGTTCCCTGGGCAGAGCCCACAAAAGGAACCTCATACAGATTGTTGTAAAACACCTTGCTGTATAATGCCATGGGAAGTGATTGGCTCAGGTGGGGAGGGGGGACCCCTGGGGCTATGAAGTGACAGTTGCTGGCTATTTCTCCTTGGGACCCCTCCAGCCTCCTCTTAATTTCAAGGTCGTTTCCCAAGACCTCCTCTTGAGGTCCATTGCCTCTGCAGGGGCTGAAGAAGGTTGAGGTGAGAAGGGATGCAGGGGGAGGGGCAAGAGTGAGCCCTGGGTGCCCAGAGGCTCTGTCTTGCCCCGGTGTAAGGATGAGGGAAGGGATCCTTGCCAAGGTGTCCACGTCTTGTGCTCCTGAGGTGCTACAGGAAGTCAAGGAGAAAGTTTAGTGGCTTCCCTTCCATATCCCCCTCAGCAGCTTAGAGCATGGAGCCCAGGTGAGGAGGCCTGCCTAGGAGGGTACCCTGAGCTAGCAAATAAACATTTACTAACTGTAAAAAGACCTTGCCCCTGCTGCTGGGGAGCCTGCCAGGTGGTGGACACATGACTGGAGCATGAATGGTGGAAAGGGTGGTATGGAGTGGGTGGCAGCCAGTCCCTCTCATCACAGGGATCTCAGAACACCACTTCAATGGAATGGGGGTACCAAGGAGGTTACCTAACACCCCCACCAAACCACAGCACCATGTGCTGAGGCAGGGGAATGGCTGAGTAACCTCCTTGGATCGCTTTGGGCAAATTGGGGGAAATTGCTGCATTCCTATTCTCAGCCCAGGCCTTCACAGAGGCTGGATAAGCCCCAGGCCAGGCCCTGGCCAGATCTGGGTGGATAATGAGACTGGTTGGTCCCTCTCTTCCTGCAGGTATCAGAGCCCCCACTTTGTTCCCTGGGTGAGTCTGAGAGCAGCTGGGCCAAAGCCCAACCAGGAATTTTTCCAGGCTGTTCCTATATGCAAGGGTGGGGTGGGGGGCCTTGGGGAGCACTTAGGGAAGACCTGGGGAGTTGGAGGAGAAGGGGGCTTTGAGGGGAGGGAGGGGACTGGGGGAAAGAGAGGCTGCCAGGTNGAACCCGTGGCCTTGGTGTTATCAGCACCACACTCTCCCGAGTGAGCCACGGGCTGACCCTCTACCTCTGTCTTCTTTAAAGCCTCAGGTCACATCAGAGACTTGTGGGGGGGGGACTTGGTACCCCTTACTATATTCATTGCTCTCTCTAGAGTTGCCATGCTAATTCCCCTGGCACCTAGATGGGCAGGAGTGTGTCCCATGTGCTCAGAAATTTCCCTTCTGCAACTTCTCCCTTAGTTCCTGGAGGGCCAGTGGGAGTTGGGGAGACGTAAAAAGCATCTTGTCCTCTTGCTTGTCGCCCACTGTCCAGGCTTGCTCCTCAACAGTGAACGGGAAGGGGGGAGCAGTCACCTTCCCAGGGGGCTCTGAGAAGCTGAGGCTCCTGAAGGAGCACTTAGTCAATAGGACTGGCCCAGGAGGCCCCCTGGGACAATGGGGCCAGGCGGAAAGGAGGGAGAGAGAAAGAGGTAAGGAAGGATGGAGACATCAAGGACAGAGAGGAGAAAGGAAAAGGAAAATGTTCTGATTACTCATAACAGTCCATGACCTGGGCACTTGGGGGTGGAACTCCAGCCCAGGGCTGAGGCTAGCCCTGTCTGCCATGTTTTCCACAGCGGCTAGAACCCACGAGTCCACAACCCCAGGCCTGGCCTGTAGGATTGAGGGCCTGGTGAGGTACCTGATTTGTCAGTGTGGGCTACATTTATGTATGGAGAGAGGGAGAAGTCCTGGCCTGGTCTTTCCAAGAGTGGAGGAAATATGAAGGCACGCAGACCAGGGCCCCAGACTGGCCTCAGTCTCGGCTGGGAGCCGCACATTCCAGTCTAGAGTTGAGTGTGGACTGGAGCAGGGCGGATATTCAGCTGGTATGATGCGGCACGGATGCCCAATTGGTAAATAGCTGCTGTCCCAGCCTCTGAATACCCCCTATGCCTCTCTGGTTACCCCAATCCCTTTCTTGGTTCCCTGGGTCTCCCCACAATTCAGAAACTAAGATGTTTATGCCTGGCCTGGCAAATGACCCAGCTCTATGTGAACTGTGCCTGAGCCTTAACAGGTGTTGAGGGTTTTGGCCATCATTCTCAGCTGGATGGGGGGCTGGTGCCCATAGCTGGAGCTGACTGGGACCAGGTCCTGGGACCTGGGGAAGCTGGCAGCAGGTACAGCAACTCTGAACATGCCTTGCTTCACTGCTTCTGATGCTTCCAGCAGTGTTCTGGAAGGCAATGGGTCTGGGTGAGCAGGCTGGCATGCAGGGAGATGTAGGCAGGACCATCTCTCTAGGGGACCCCAGTGGGGCATGGTTCCTACAAGCTGTGCCCTCTGCAAGGTACTGCCTTGAATGAGGAAGTACTGAGCCCCTCTAGTGGGTAAGGAGGAGTGAACAATGAATCTCTGGGCCCAGCTGCTGACATGCCTCAATGAACATGGCACCTAGTTCCAGCACCCCTTCTCTGGCACTGTCTGCCTCCCCAACCTGCCAGTCAGCGAGGGCAAAAGCGCTATGTGTCCCAAAGGTGCCTGGTACAGTACTGGGCCCCAATCAAGTGTCTAACTGGCCCTTGGAGAGATAGAAGGAACACCACGCTGTGAGTCAACGGATCTGAGTTTAGGTCTTGCCTCTGTGTAGCTGTTGGCTTCAGACAGATCTGGACCTCGTTCTGCTCATCTATCTGGTCAGTGAAGGGGTTTATAAATTTTTTCTTTAGCAGTGGAGTCTTTTCTTCAAATGAAATTCCAAGTGCAACTCCAATAAACAAAGCAGATAAAACTAGGTGTGCTATGTTTGCCCACTCCCACACCCTCCCCCACCTGTCCCATTTCTGAGGACCCCCACGGCTTTTAGGAACACAGTCTGATGTTTTCCTGACACAGATATCCTTTGACTAATTGCTTCTCCGATTATCTCAGGGATATTAGGCCAGGATGATCCTGAAAGCTGAGGGGAGGTCTTCCCACTCCCCATGCCCTGCCCTCTGCTTCTGGGTCTGGGAAGGCTGGCAGGATGGTAGGGGTGACCCCTCTCAGGGGGCCAATCATTAACTGGCCTTATCTTTGTGAACCGTCCTGGGGGGCTCAGGTCATGGGCCAGATTTCCGATCCAGGCCCAGGGGGCCACTGAGGGAAGGGGCCCTTCTTGCTGGGAGGTGAGGGTCCTTTGGGTCCTTGCCTCTTTTTTTCCTGTACTTCCTTGAAGAAACTCACATTGGAGCCAACTCAGTAACAACCTGGTGACATAGTTGCTCCAAAGAAAGACTAGAGCAGGCACCAAGCCAACCTATCCCCTCACCCCTAGTTATCTTTGGCATGCATTGTGTGATTTCTTTTTTTCTTTTTACTGAGAGTGGGGTGGGGTAAACCCATTTCCCTATTCCTTTCTGTTTGACTTTAGCCCGATGATAGTGAGTTTGCATTCTCTAAGAGTTTGCTCACTAATAGGGGTAGGTACAGGAGAAAGGGAAGGGAAGTAACATTTATGTGACACCTACTCTAGGCCAGGAGCTTAGTTTGTATTCATTGTCTCCATATATGTCCCTATAACCCTGGAAGATAAGAACTATGGCTCCCATTCTGCAGATCAGGAATCTGAGGCTCAAAAAGATGAGGTGACTTGTCCAAAGTCTCACAGCTTGGAAGTGGTGAGCCAATATTCCAACCCAGCTGGTGGGGGCTGAGGCTTTTCACAAGTGAGGATTCACCAAACCAGTGTCTTTTCAGAAAGGACAGAGGTTCTGGCCTTCCAGGTAACAGAGGAAGCAGTTCCCTATCTGCTGGGATTTGAGGGGTTTCCTGGAGCCACACCTCTCCTTCATCACTTGGTGCAGGGCTCCAGCTTCATCATTAGTGCTTGATTTCTTTGAGTTAAGCATTGCCCTCTCCAAGAGCCTTTTAGAATACACAGTCTGCTGGAAGATGTGACATTTGGTATCAGTGATCTTGGTTGGAGAGTTTGATGGAGATGTTACAGCTTCACAGAGCCTCAGTGCTTAGGAAGTATAGCCTCATGCTTTACCTAGGAGAAGCCTAAGGTCCAGAAAGGAGGACTGATTCGATCAAGGTCACATAGCATGCAGCAAACTCTGGACACTTTGCCCAGTGCTGTTTGCAGGCCTCCACATGTCTGTGACAGGCAGACAGCAGGGTTCTGGGTACCTTATATTCCTTGCCTAAGCTGAGTGGCCCTGTGCTTGTCACAGGCTGGTGTCCTCTGCCTTCTTCTGCTTGCCCCTGGAGCAAACAGTGGTGCTCAGTGTGTGAGCTAGACCTACCTCTAGTGTCTGATTGCTTGTTTAAAGTCTTTGGCAGAGACTTGCTGTCCCAGAGGGTGGGGAAGGCAGTGTGCAGTTCACCCCCAAGGGAGCGACATTGTCCCTGTGGGCTTTGGCTGGGAATGTTTCCCAAGAAGACCTAATCCCCTGCCTTGCTTTGCCTCAAAGTCCCTATCACTCAGAGGACCACTGGAAGGACCACCTAGACTCAGTGTGGGCCAGCGGAATCCTCCAGGCCACCTTCCCCAGCCTCTTCTCTTTCCCTGCTCCACTCAGTTGGCTAAACTCCTCCTTTTCCATTGAGACTCAACTCAAGTGTCACCTCCTCCAGGAAACCTTCTCCTACTCCCCGCAATTATGGGAGAATTCCTATTTTCAGTTTACTCTTCTGGCTCCCCTCTAGACAGGAAGCCCCTTCCACGTTGTTGTAGCCCCAAGGCCCAGCCCAAAGCAGGGCTCAGGGGCTGGGTTTAGTAATTGCTGTAGAATAAATGTCCCATGCCACCTCCTGCAGAAAGCCCTTCCTGGTGGCCATTCCAGCCGGTTTGGCTGCTTTGCTTCTACACCTTCATGACACTTTGTGCCTCTCCCAGGGCCTCTTTCCCCTTTTGCCTTCAGGAGTAAATGTTTGAAAATTTGTCTGCGTGCAGCAACTCTCCAGGCAGCAACTCCCTCTCTCCTATTTTACAGATGTGGGGAGCTGTGGCTCAGAGATGTTGAGTAACCTGCTTAAGGTCACATAGTTAAAGAGTGACAGAGCCAGGAGTGCTACTTGGGTCCATTTGGCTCCAAAGTCCCTATACTTTCACTGCCATATTTGGGTGGCCCTGGATATCCTATAAAACCAGCACAAAGCCTGGAAACCTTGGATAATATTCACAATTTGGAATGAAGCTCAGCTCCCAGGCAGAGCCCAGGTAAGGAGGGAGGATACAGCTTTGTGATCTTAGCTGCTACCACGTGCCTCCACCTTCTTCTCAGCAGAGGGACTCCCTCTGAGACTGGGTTGGAGATGTGAACAGGGCAGCAATGGGCATGATGGGGCTCAGATTTTTAGGGGTAGCAAAGATTGAGGTGTCAGAAAGTGGGCATGCCCTGTCCCCTCTCCTACTGGCTCCTTTGCCTTTTGCTTCTTTTCCTGAAGGGATCCTCTGGGGGGAGCTAACCTCCCTGGCTTCCTCTGCTCCAATCTCTATCTATTGTCCATTATTTACCTATCAGTTACCCCAAGTCAAACCTCTAGATCCACATGGGGCTGATATTGGCACTGTAAGAAAAGGCCCTTTTCTCCTGCTTTTTCTTTGTCTTTCTGTTGCTTCGTTGCAAAGATCTAGTGATAGAGAAACACCTAGTGATCGAAAGAAGAAAGAGAGAGAGATTGACCCATAGCCAGAGACAGGGAGTTGAGTGGAACCAACCCAATTCTCTCTCTTGCAATTCAACGGGTTGGTATCCCTGCCCTTCCTGCAGAACAGTGTCTTGCTAGGTGCCTGGGGGTTGGGGGACGGGGTGCTGGGGAAAACCTCCTTCCATCACAGTGGAGAAACACATAGACAACAGCAAGATCTGGAGACCCTGTCCTCATCCTCTTTCCCTCCTCAGGGGCTCTGTCCCTTCACCTATGGGCTTCAGATTAACTGCCCACACAGGCAAGAGTTTCCCTGAACCCTGAAGGACACAGGACGTCAGGACAAAGTACGACTATTGTACTTTAGGCCCAATCACTACTTCCTTTGTCTGGGGCCACTGCTGGCTCCTGGCTGCCTTTCGTGCTCTTTTCCATCCCCACCCTGTCCCTCTCTCCCCTTCTCCTGGAACATCTCCTCCTTCCTCCATGGCTCCTTCTGAACTGCCTTCAGAGCCACA
The DNA here is from genome assembly GCF_000696425.1 of Galeopterus variegatus. Classification (NCBI taxonomy): domain Eukaryota; kingdom Metazoa; phylum Chordata; class Mammalia; order Dermoptera; family Cynocephalidae; genus Galeopterus; species Galeopterus variegatus. The sequence continues at coordinate 47,497 of NW_007726380.1, read as the reverse complement.
GGCTGTGGCCACCCCAGTCCTGAGGTGGGGTCCTCCAAGTGGGGCTGAGGTCGAGCTCCCTCAACTGGGACCCAGCATGACCTCTGTCTGGGCTGCTTTCTGCTCCACCTCTCCCCCTAAATTTCTAGGTGACCTTGGAATGCTTTATGCCCTCTCTAAGCCTTTGGAGGATTCTCTGGGGAGCCCTGACATCACCTGCCCTGCAGCTACCTGGGGAGGGAGGATGAGTGGAACCAAGTTTGTTCTAGGGGATTAAGCCCCTGGGAAGAGAAGGTGCTACAGAGACATGATGTGGTCATATGATTGTTTTGTTTCTCTTTCCCTTTTTTGATGACCCAGGTGACTTGAGCTTTTAATTTTGTGACAACATGGGCATTGGCTGGATCCACAAGAGTGTATTGTTGTGAAAGCTGGTGACACCACATTGAGGGATGTGATCCAGAGTTGACTCCTCTGAGTCACCACCAGATTTGTTCTCTAAAATGAAGGGTGGAGGTAGGAAGCCCATCCCCACCCTAGTGAAGGTTTCTCACCCCCCCCACCCCCCAGGCCGGGTTGCAGTCCTAGCCCTACATAAAGGGAATTCCGCACTCTTACTCCCCTGGTTCCCTGGGCAGAGCCCACAAAAGGAACCTCATACAGATTGTTGTAAAACACCTTGCTGTATAATGCCATGGGAAGTGATTGGCTCAGGTGGGGAGGGGGGACCCCTGGGGCTATGAAGTGACAGTTGCTGGCTATTTCTCCTTGGGACCCCTCCAGCCTCCTCTTAATTTCAAGGTCGTTTCCCAAGACCTCCTCTTGAGGTCCATTGCCTCTGCAGGGGCTGAAGAAGGTTGAGGTGAGAAGGGATGCAGGGGGAGGGGCAAGAGTGAGCCCTGGGTGCCCAGAGGCTCTGTCTTGCCCCGGTGTAAGGATGAGGGAAGGGATCCTTGCCAAGGTGTCCACGTCTTGTGCTCCTGAGGTGCTACAGGAAGTCAAGGAGAAAGTTTAGTGGCTTCCCTTCCATATCCCCCTCAGCAGCTTAGAGCATGGAGCCCAGGTGAGGAGGCCTGCCTAGGAGGGTACCCTGAGCTAGCAAATAAACATTTACTAACTGTAAAAAGACCTTGCCCCTGCTGCTGGGGAGCCTGCCAGGTGGTGGACACATGACTGGAGCATGAATGGTGGAAAGGGTGGTATGGAGTGGGTGGCAGCCAGTCCCTCTCATCACAGGGATCTCAGAACACCACTTCAATGGAATGGGGGTACCAAGGAGGTTACCTAACACCCCCACCAAACCACAGCACCATGTGCTGAGGCAGGGGAATGGCTGAGTAACCTCCTTGGATCGCTTTGGGCAAATTGGGGGAAATTGCTGCATTCCTATTCTCAGCCCAGGCCTTCACAGAGGCTGGATAAGCCCCAGGCCAGGCCCTGGCCAGATCTGGGTGGATAATGAGACTGGTTGGTCCCTCTCTTCCTGCAGGTATCAGAGCCCCCACTTTGTTCCCTGGGTGAGTCTGAGAGCAGCTGGGCCAAAGCCCAACCAGGAATTTTTCCAGGCTGTTCCTATATGCAAGGGTGGGGTGGGGGGCCTTGGGGAGCACTTAGGGAAGACCTGGGGAGTTGGAGGAGAAGGGGGCTTTGAGGGGAGGGAGGGGACTGGGGGAAAGAGAGGCTGCCAGGTTGGAGAAGTAGCCAAGGGATCCTGAGGGATTGGGGGGGGGGAGGTGCTGAAGAGAACCCCTCCAGTGCTGTCCAGAAGATGAGCTGTGAGCCTGGGCTGGGGCTGATAGAAGTACTGGCCCCCAGCCTGGGTGGGAGCTCTGGGCAGCTGGCCTACTGACGTTCCTTAGTGCTGGTGGGTAGGTTTGAATCATCACTCAGTCCCTGGCATACGTCCGCCCCCACCAGCCCCCTGGCCTCAGTTCCCTGGCAACATCTGGGGGGGGGGGGGGGAGGCAGGAACAAGGGCTTCTGTCTGCCCAGCTGCCTCTCCCTTTGGGCTCTGCCAGACTCCACAGTGCATACGTGGGCTTCAACAGGTCCTCTTCCTTTCCAGTCACTGACTAACCCCTGAACCACACGGCTTCCCGTTCTCAGCTCCACGAACTGAATTTTTCTCCCCAGAGAAGCCTCTCTGCCAAATTCTTCTCCCCAGGGAAGCCTCCCCTGGACACTTCCCGAAGGACCCCATTCACTTCAGCCTGTTGGCTGCAGCTCACTGATGTCTGCAGGCCAGATGAGGGCTCCGGATGGGCACGTCGTCCAGATGGATACATTGTCCCTGCTGTGCCCAGAACTGGGATCTCTGTGCATGAGGCTATTCCAGTCCCAAACATGCAACTGTTTGGGAGGTCAGAAATGGGGGTTCAGGAGTAAACTTCCCCCACCCCCTTCCCAAGCCCCTGTCCCTCTTAAGCCTGAGCGGGGATGTGCAGACGGTAGTCACTAGGGGGCGCTCGGCCACCACAGGGAAGCCGGGTGAACTTGGGCGATCAGCGTCTGCGTGAGTGAGGACGCGTGTGAGTGTCAAATTGAGAGAGAGTGTGTGTGTCTGTGTGTGTGTGTAGGGGTTGAGGGCGTTGAAGTGGGGAGAAGGCCACGGGTATCTCCAGGATTCCAATGATCTGTGTGTCCCTCTCCCCACCCGTCCATGTCGGGCTCCCCGCCCTTCCCCACCCCCTCCAATATTCCCAGCAAAGAGGGAATCGCTCTCAGGCCCTGTCCGCACATAACCTCACTTTCCTGTTCCCTCCCCCCTCAATACCCTGCGGGCGTGTGTGTCTCTGGGCAGAGTTTCAGGGGGCGGATGGGTAATTTTCGGGCTGTGAACTTTGGTGGGGGTCGACTTTCCCTTCACTGTGGTGGTCCGGGTGTCCCCGGAGGAAGGCAGCGCCTGGGGTCCAGGTCGCGCGTGCAGGGTCTGGAGGCGAGGGGCCGAGGCCCGGCCTGTCTCCGCCCCCTGGGGCGGGGCGGGGCGGAGCCAGGCCTTTTTTCCAGTCGGCTGGTAGCGGTGAGGAGCGCAGAGGCTTGGGGCAGCCGGGCTGCGAGGAGGCAGAAGCGCGGGGCCGAGCGGAGCCGGCGGCAGCGGCGCTCTGTAGTGAGACGCAGCGGCTAGGCGGACCGTCCAGCGGACTCACCCGCCAGGGGTCTCCGCTCTGGAATTCGATATTCATTTATCCGGGGTTTACCCCCTCCTATTTTTCTTAGACATTTTTTTAAAAAACTGTATTGTTTCCCGTTTTAATTTTTTTGCTTCCCATTCCCCACTTAAATCGGGCCGACGGTTTGGGGAGATTGCTCTTTTACAACCTCCAAAGCACATTGGATTTTGGAAACCATCAGAGAAAGGAAAGAGGTAGCAAGAGCTCCAGAAAGAAGTCAAGGAAGAGAGAGAGAGACGGGGTCAGAGAGAGCGCGCGGGCGAAAGAGCAGCGAGGACAGGGGCAAAGTGAGTGACCTGCTTTTGGGGGAGACTGGCGGAGCGCGTGTGAGCCCTCCCCCTCGGGATCCCGCATCGGACCAGTCGCGCTGACGGACAGACAGACAGACACCGCCCCCAGCCCCAGCGCCCACCTCCTCCAGGGTCGGCAGCCGACGGTGGACGCGGCGGCGAGCCGCCGGCAGGAGCCGGAGCCCGCGCCCGGAGGCGGGGTGGAGGGGGTCGGGGCTCGCGGCGTTGCACTGAAACTTTTCGTCCAACTTCTGGGCTGTTTTCGCTCCGGAGGAGCCGTGGTCGGCGCCGGGGGAGCCGAGCCGAGCGGAGCCGGGAGAAGTGCAAGCTCGGGCCGGGAGGAGCCGCAGCCGGAGGAGGGGGAGGAGGAAGAAGAGAAGGAAGAGGAGAGGGGGCCGCGGTGGCGACTCGGCGCTCGGAAGTCGGGCTCATGGACGGGTGAGGCGGCAGTGTGCGCAGACAGTGCTCCAGCCGCGCGCGCGCCCCAGGCCCTGGCCCGGGCCTCCGCTGCGGGAGGAAGAGAAGCCCACCGCGGCGCCGAGGAGAGCGGGCCGCCCCGCAGCCCGAGCCGGAGAGGGAGCGCGAGCCGCGCCGGCCCCGGCCGGGCCTCCGAAACCATGAACTTTCTGCTCTCTTGGGTGCATTGGAGCCTTGCCTTGTTGCTCTCCCTCCACCACGCTAAGGTAAGCGGCCGTGCCCGCGCCACGCCGCGGGCCTCTGCGGACGCCTCTCCCGGCTGGGGACGTGCGTGCGAGCGCGCGCGTGGGGGCTCCGTGCCCCACGCGGGTCCATGGGCACCAGGCGCGCGGCATCCCGCTCTGTCGTCGTACGTGTAGGGGGAGGGGGCGCGCGCTAGGTGGGAGGGCACCAGGATAGAGTCTCGCCGCCCACGCGGGCCCTGCCCACCCACCAGAGTCACCGCACGTACGATCTGGGCCGACCAGCGGAGGGCGGGAGCCGGAGGAGGAGGCCGAGGGGGCTGGGCTTGCGCTGCCGCCGGCCGCTGAAGTTTGCTCCCGGCTGCTGGTCCCCGACGAACTGGAAGTTTGGGCAGTGGGGCGGGAGCCAGAGCGCAGCGGGCAGGGGGGTGCTCGGACCTTGGACCGGGGGAGGGCAGAGAGGGTGGAGGGAGCAGGGCGCAGGCAAGAGAGGGGCTCGCTGTCACTGCCACTCGGTCTCTTCGGCCCTTGCCGCTAGTTCGGGAAAAGTTTTGGGGTGGATTGCTGCGGGGACCCTCCTTTCTGCCGGGCCACCTGCGCCGCGCCACCCCCGCCCGTCCCCGCTCGCGTCCCG
>NW_007726380.1:28218-42225 GCF_000696425.1 Galeopterus variegatus | reverse complement strand
TACCCGAGCTGGGAGCCCGGGGCGGCGAGCGGCGCCCCTCCCCCCGCCGGCCCTCCGCGGGAAGGTGACCTCTCTAGGTAGCCCCAGCCCGGGGACCCGGAGAACCGTCTCTATCCTTTCCCGACCTCCACAGCTCCTACCCCTGCCCTGTGCTAGAAGGAGTATCCTGACGCCCCTTCCCACTTTTACCATTTCCTCCCTAGCGTGTAGAGAAGCCCCTGCCACCCTTTATTTTTTGCTTCTCTCTGCTGAGAAGACCCATCTAACCCCTCTCCGGCCCCAGAGTCCAGGGAAAGGATGATCACTGTCAGGAGTCGGGGTGCCGAGCCCACCCGAGTGCTTTGTTGAGACTCTACGAAAGTCCGGATTTGGTGACAGTGTGCTCCCTTTCCTCCCCAACAGTTCCGAGTGAGCTGTGCTTTAGCTTTTATGAGGGTGGGCGAAGGGAGAGTTTAAAGAGTGGCATTACCCCACTCTACCCTTTGTAGAAAAATGGTTTGAAATTTGCCGTGACATGGACAGCGTGGGGATAGTTCTTCCTGAACCCTTGGAAGGAGTGCCTGCCAGCCTTGCACACACACTTTGTCCTGGTGAAATGCAGCATCGGAGCAGGTGTTTTTGAACTCCAAACTTGCCCACCCAACTTGCTTCTCAAAGCCACCGAAGAGGTCCTTTCCTTAACCCTCTCTTAACCCTCCCTCAGCAGAGTACCCTTGGAGAGGAGGCAGAAGGAAGTTGGGCAGGGGTCCCTGCCACCACCAGGAGTTCCTCAGACCCTGGCACAAAGGCCTTGGCTTCAGGCCTCCAAGTGGGGGGGAGGGGGAGGAGTAGCTGCCTGGCCACAGTGTGACCTTCAGAGGCCCCCAGAGAAGGGCACCTGGCCCCTCCCTGTCTAGAACTGCCCCTCCGGTGCCCCCTGGCCTTGGAGGGGGTATGAAGTTTCTGTCCCCTTTCCTCGTTGGGTCCAGGAGGAGTGGAGGGCATAGGGAGAATGTTGGCAGTGGGAAGCCAGGGAGTGTTGTGGAGGTGGGTGAGGGGCTGAGGTGCTGAATCCAGGGGGTCCCTGAGGGAGGCTGTCCAGCTGGGAGTCTGGGGTCTGTTATCTTCCCTTGGAAGGGACTTTCTCTGACCTTGGCCCTGGGGCCAAGGCTGGGGTACCTGGGTGGGTTGTATTGTGGGTGTGTGGGAAGGAGAGAGAGACAGACAGACAGTAGGACTCCTTCCCAGCAGAGTCTGGAGTTCTGTGTGCTAGAGGGTAGCTCCTTGCTCTGGATCTGCTCTGCAAAAGGAGCAAGTGGGGTGGGGAGTTGGTGAGAACTGGAGACCCCATGAAGGGCTAGGAGAAACCTTTGCTTGCTTGGTGCTGTCAGGTCCACATGGTTGTGCTTATTGACCTTCACAGCTTCTGGGGAGGGGAGGAATGATCTGGCCAGGCTGGGGAGGGTTAGGGCAGGCCTCAGGCCTAGGGTAGTGCAGGGGGCCCCCTAGGGGCCGGGCAGTGCTAAGGCATACTAGGCTTCCCTGGTTGCATTTGAGGAAGGTGCCCAGGTGAGAGGGGCTTGGGACCCCCTCACTGTGGGAGGGAGAAGAAACCAGGGAACAAGGTGGGAGTGGGAGGCTGGTAGGGTTTTGGAAATATACTCAGGCTGTGGGGAGATTTGTGCTGGCAGGAAAATGGGGTTCTCTTCTCCCCCAGGGTTTCCTGCCAGGTTTTAACCCTCTAAAACACCTGTGGGTATGCTGGATATTCTCCAGGACTAGAGAGTTAGGATGGGGGAGGGTGGTTGGTGCCCTTCGGTCCTCTGCACCCCCCTCCCTCTCCAACACCAGCTCACCCTGGTATTTGTCATGTCAGCAGGAGAAGGTCACCATGTTGTTTTTCTCGCCCCCAGTCTTTCCTTTCTGCCCCAGTCCAGATTTGTCCTCCTATTTGACCTTAATACATACCCATGGCTTTGGACCAGGGAATCGGGGGGCAGTGAGAGCAAGGAGAGAGATTGTGGGGAAGGGACAGGGGACCTGGACAGTGCAGCACCCTGGTGTTTTTCTCCTGCATTTTGAGCTCCCCATACCCCAACATCTAGTTAGTCTTTAACTTCCTTGGTTTTAGAATTGGAGCAGTCTGGGGGTGGTGGGTGTGCTCTGTGCCTGCGGGGTCCTTGGGCTATGCCCCTTTTGACTCAGAAGCCTTGGAGAAGCTAGAGGCTGTGGGCTGGGAGAGATTTAGGGAGGGCATAGGGGCGCGTGGCTGGGCCTTTGCACTCCTGCCTATGATTTGCTCTTTGTTCTGTCCTTAGTGGTCCCAGGCTGCGCCCATGGCAGAAGGAGGGCAGAAACCCCATGAAGGTGAGTCCCCTGGCTCTTAGATGGAGTCCCCTGTCCTCCCAGGGGATAGGTGTGGAGGCCCAATTCCTTCTTTTCAGGCCTGTTGTGGGGAAGGGGGAGGGGCACCGAAATATCTGGATCGAGAAATAGAGGTGAGCACCATGAGATTAACCCTTCAGTTTCTTGAGGACTCTTTCCTCTGTTCAGGCCTCTGCTAGAAATAGAACTTGTTGCCTTTTTCTTCTGTTCTTCCCAATAAAATTTTATTTGGAGAGGGAGTCATGAACATAGACCAGGAAGACAGTGTTCAGGGATTCCAGATGTCAGAAGAGGTATCCCTTGTCCCTCCTGCTCCCAGGGGAGGATGGATGTTCAGTGTCACTTCCTACCCAGCCATGTCCCTCCTGTGGGGGCTGTGACCCTTCCTGTGTAAGCTGGAGGTGCAGGGTCCAGCCTAATGGGATTCTCCCCACCCCCTAGTTTGCATTCTTTGCGTGTAGAGAAAGTCCCTGTGGGTGGACTAGGTTTGGGTGCTGTGAACTTCCCTCCTGGGCCAGCAGAGGGCTGGCTGTAACTCCCAGGCGCCCCCCCACCCCGCATCCCGAGTCTGTCTGCCTTTTGTTCCACTGTGGTTTGGAGGACAGGGATCCTCCCATTTCTCTGGGGAGGCCCAGGCTCCCCCCACCACCAAATGTGGCCTCTGCTTCAGCTTGAAGACACTTTCCCAGTTCCCCACCTTTGGGGAAGGAAGGCCGTGGGGTCTTCTTCCAGGCGAGTTTCTCTGACCCAAATCCAGTGTGGCTGGGGTAGCAGCCAGGAGTGGTGATGGCCAGCTAGTTCTGCCTGCTCCTTCCCCACCCCAGGAGCCCTTTCCTTGGCCCAGGGCCTGGCCTCCCAGCCACTCCCTGGCCTGTGCCACTAACAGGCACTCTGCTCCTAGTGTGCCACTTACCCCCTTCAGCTTCCTAGTGGTCTCTGTGGTCTGGGAGAAAGAAGCAAGACAAATGGTCTTTGTTTGCTGGAGAAACGGTTGTCTGCGATAAATGAGGAAAACCACGAAAGCCTGATGTTGGAGTGTATATGTGTATACGCCCTGTGCAGAAGACAGCTGTCCTTGGAGGCAGTGGCTGGAGTGCAAAGGGTGGAAGTTGCCCCCCCACCTCCCATGGGCCTTGGGGATTCTAGGGAGAAGCTTTTTGAAGGAATTCCCAGCCTAAGTCTTTTTACCCTCAGCTACAACCCCATTGCCCAGATCAGACCTTTCTGCTGTCCTCTGCTGGGTGGGGCCACAAGCCTGGCCACTTCTGTCCCAATCATGATAAAGCATCAGTTCAAAAATTCTTGATTTGTCACCTCCTTCAATACAGACTTGGCTTAAAAAAATGACTTATTCAGATCTCTGGTCTTATTTACTTTTATTGATGACAATTTACATTAACACTTTGGGGGTAGAGAAGGATTCTGTGCCCTTTGGACAGGAGTAGAGACTTCAGACTGGCTTGGGTTCCCCTGCTTTTCTCCTTTCCTTTGTCACACCTGTGGCCTTCTCCCACTTTCTCTTCAACTCCCCAGATTCTCCTTGACCAACCTATTGTACAGACCTCTGGGTCTCATCTTCCTTTACCCTTCTGGAAAACAAAACTTGGAGGGAGGGGTGAGGGGGAGGCTCAGCTGCGGTCTCTGGGTAGGGCGGCAGTCTATGGGACTTGCACTTAAGATGCCTCAGTGAAGTTCCACACTTTCTGTTACTCGGGCTGAGAAAAGGGCACTTTGTGTTCTCAGGGCTGGAAATGGAAGACAAAACCCCATGTTTCTGCCTCCGTTTTAGTGTCTTTTGAGATCAGCCCAACTCGCTTCTACAGATGAGCAGAATCGGAGGCCCAGAGAGGGGAGGGATCTGCCCAAGGTCACACCAAGTCATGGTCAGAGCCTGGGCCTCTTCATTAGCTTCCCTCCCGTAGGGTAACTCATTTCAGGGACAGGATTGCAGTGTGGTAGTGGGGGTATGTGTGATGGGAGTGGTAGGCCGGGCCACAATTTGGAGTAGTTATGCCAGAGTCCTGCATTTACTTATTCTCAAAGACCCCGCCCCTGTGGCCCAGAATTACCCCTTCATGCTCCAGTGCATCCCAGGCTCCACGGCCAGTCTGGGAAACTGTCTTTACCCTGGTCTCCCTCCGGATCAGCTTCTAGAAATGCTCCGTGGCTGCAGTGGCAGCACTGTTTTTTCCGTGATGCAAGCAGTTTGCCCTCTTGGGCGGGGTTATCTGTGCCTGGCAGGGCTGGCACAACGTGCCCGCCCACTGCCACCTGTTGGTTCCAGGAGGGCCCAGCCCCTGTACTGATGCCCACCCTCTCCTCAGCCCGTGTCTGGAGTGGGGGTGGTGGGCGGTGCTGGCAGGTGGCGAGGTGCCTCTGGAAGCTTTTCCTCTGTCTTTGCTTGACATAAGCTTGGGAAAGCTTTGATGTCAGAGCTGATTCTAACTCTACCATTTACTAGCAGTGTGGCCTTGGGGCAAATTACTTAGCTTCTCTGAGCTTCCATTTCCCCATTTGTAAAATGGAATTCCAGTAGTGTCTAATAGTACCATGTGGGGAGAATTGTGTGATGTGGTGATTATGGACTACTGTACACAGTGCCCAGAATGTAATAAGTGCTCAGTAAATGGTGGTGGGGATGGTTGATGTATGGAAGTGACTGTAGGGAGGTTGTAGGAAACTAGAGACTAGCTTGGCAAAGCTGGCTGTTCCCCCTTTCAGGGGAAGCTTAGAACACCCCCAACAGTTGTACGCATATTCAAACTGTCCTCTGGCATCAAGGTTGCCTTAGGAATTGGCTCAGCTGTCACGATGAGGCAAGGGGGATCAGATGTGGCAGACCATCTCCATTGGAACTTGACAGCCTTGTGTAATCTTTGGAATAAAAACAGGCCTTCACCAGTGTTGATGGTGGAAAGCTTCGGGAAGTGCTTCAACCATAGCAGGAGGGACTTAAGTTAGATTTTTGGAAGGACTTGCCTGATAGTGGGTACCTGTCATAGGAGCCCTGAGGACTGGCCTTACAGAGCTGGGAGGAGATAGGGGCTGGCTATCTTTTATGCCACACACTGGGCTCACGTGTTACCCCCTCCCATGCAGTGGTGAAATTCATGGACGTCTTCCAGCGCAGCTACTGCCGTCCGATTGAGACCCTGGTAGAAATCTTCCAGGAATACCCTGATGAGGTTGAGTACATCTTCAGGCCGTCCTGTGTGGCCCTGATGCGGTGTGGGGGCTGCTGCAATGATGAGAACCTGGAGTGTGTGCCCACTGAGGAGTTCAACATCACCATGCAGGTGGGCACCTGTGGAGAACAGGGGAAGGGGGGTATAGGGAGGGGCGTTAGATTTTGGGAACAGGTGGTCCCAGGCCCTTTCCGGAAAAGCTCTTGCAAGGAGGAGCCAGATTTGCCTTGCCCAGCTCCTGCCTCTGAGTTGGACCCCTCTGGGTAGGGTGGGGAAGTGTGGTGGGTTTCTTTTCTTCTTTGGGGAAGAAGATGCGTGCATTTCCCAGCCTAGGTTCCCAGCAAGCCCCAATCACCTCTTTCTCCTCCCTGACTTTTGCCCCCTGGGCTCAGGAGGGGACTGATGCCTGTGACAGGGGCTCCTCTCTTCTTTTCTTGGAAAGCACCCTAAAGAACCTCCCCACCTGGGGGCTTTATTTGGGAGGCTGGATGAGCCTGGTTCATGGAGAGTTTAAAAAGCCAGTCTTTTGGTGCTACCTGTTGATAGGGCACATCTCAGTCCAGACAGGGTGGGAGGGAGTTCTGAGACACAGGGAAGGAGGGGCTCTTGGGTAGCTACTAGGGGTCAGGGTGGTGAGCCTAGAAGGGATGAAAGGAGGGAAGGGGCTGGGGAGTGGTGAGAAATCAGGATTTGAATTCCCAGCCTGGCCAACCCTTGTAGCCATGTCTACCCTCAAGAGGAGCAGGGGCTCCTTGAGGCCAGCAGGATTGGGGGAGTTGGGGTGGGCCTCAGGCTCTTTCCTGCTAGAGCTCCTGGTCCCTCCTACCTCCAACACCCATCCTTGCTCTGTAGAACCCCTGGGTGCTGAGTGGCAGGAGCCCAGGGAGTGTCCCACCTGGGTATGGCTGGCTGGGTCACTAACTTCTGTGATCTGCTTCCTTCCTCTCCAGATTATGCGGGTCAAACCTCATCAAGGCCAGCACATAGGAGAGATGAGCTTCCTACAGCACAGCAAATGTGAATGCAGGTGAGGATGGAGTCATGGATTCATTCATTCAATAAGTGGCTACAGGGTGCCTGATCTGCACCAGGGTTAAGCACATTGCACTTGTTAGCCCGTGTCCACCTTCTAACTGTATGACCTTGGGCATTTTACTTCAATGTGCCTTAGTTTCCACAGCTGTAAAATGGGCACAATAATAGTATGTACTTCATAGCATTAAGTGAGTTCTTTCTTATACGAGGATACTTTAAAAAGTTCATGGAAAATAGAATTAAAAGATAATACGAATCTTTCCATGAACTTTTTCAAGGGCCGGCTGGTTAGCTCAGTTGGTTAGAATGTGGTGCTGATGACACCAAGGTCCAGGGTTCAATCCCTGTACTGGCCAGCTGCCAAAAAACAAAACAAAAACAAAAACCATACTCCACGAACTTTTTGAAGTACCCTCGTCTGAAAAGGGTTTAAAATAGTGTTGCTATGTCATAAACACTGTGTTGTTTTTACTATTATTATCTCTATCATTATCATCACCATTTTAACCCTTCTGTTGCGTTCTTTTCTCTTTCCCTACCCATTGCAGATCAAAGAAGGACAGAGCAAGGCAAGAAAAGTAAGTGGTCGTGATTTTAGCCCTTCTCCCTCTCCTTTGCCGGTTGTCTTGGTCTGGGGCTCTTGGCTTCCTCTGTCAGGGGCTCGGATGGCCTCACTGGGTCAGGGAGTTGGTCTCGTGGGAGACTTGTGGTGACAGCAGTGGGATGGAGCCAACTCCAGGATTATGGCTCCAGGGTTAGTGAGAAAACCCAGCCTGGAGCCTGGCATTTCCCTGGAAGAGACGATGCCTTCCAGGTCTCCAGATCATTCCTCGCCAGGACTTGCTGTTTCGGTATGTCAGGCGGCAATGTGGACACTGGCTCCCTGGCTTGCTCTAGGGCACACACAGCGGGGAGAGGGAGCAAAGAGGCCAGCTTTTGTGTGTCAGAGGAAACGGCCTCTTTTGGTGGCCACTGTGGTGGTGTAGTTGGATTTGGGGCTGGCTGGGGGGTTTCTTGGTGCACGCCTCTACAGGAGCGGGGCAGGCGGCAAGCATGCAGCCCTCTTGGTCAGGGAGAGAATGTTGAATGTTGATCATTTTCTGAGGCTTCCAGTTGCTCAGCGCGGAGGATTGGGTCAGGATAGGGTGGGTGGTAAGGTCTGGGTGCACTGAGCCTTCAAGACTGGGTGTGCATCGGGACAAACTTGCAGGGAAAGAGACTGAGAAAGAGCACCTGTGCCCTGCTACCTGCCTCCCCTCCACCATCCTGTCTGCCCCCAACACTCTAGGGATGTTGAAGCCTCCTAGGCCTTAAACTCTTGCCTCTTTCCTAAGCCCCAGTTTCCAGGATTACTGTGGCTACCAAAGCAAGGCTGAGAGAGAGAGAGAGAGAGAGAGAGAGAGAGAGAGAATTAGAATGAAGTCCCTCCTCCTTCCATCCTTCCAGTGCTTTCTCCTGAGGGGGAGCAGATTTGGCCTTCTCGGTCCCCTCTACCCCTCCTTCCTTCCCCTGTGATAGACGTTCTGAGGTGTGTTCTCTCAAGCCTGGCAGGCGTGGAGAGTGCTGGTTCCCTTGAGGGGGACAGGCTACAGCCTGCCCCCATTGCCTGATCCCCAAATGCCTGCTTTGCCCATAGGGACAGTGGGGGGCTCGCCTGGGCTCAGAAGAGAGTCTGGTGAGATGGTGTAGCAGGCTTTGACAGGCTGGGGAGAAAACTCCCTGCCAAGTACCCCCCAGGCCTCTCCTCCCCAGCACTCCCTAACTCCCACCCCACCCTACCTCCTGCCTGGGGCACCAGGGCACCCAGCCCCACCTTTTAGTCCAGGTGATGGCTGGGCGGCTGGTGCCTTTCATGTGCTGCTCTCAGTATTGTGCCAGCTCCCAAGGTAGTTGCTCCCCAACACCAGGATCCCAGAGGCAGGGCCCTTGGAAGAACCCTCGTGCTATTGTACTTGGAAATGAAGACAGATGGTGCTCAAAGCACAGCCAGTTCCCCCAGCTCCCATCAAATCAGGTCTCTGATTTTTTCCCTAAAGCTAGCCCTACCTTTTGTAGCCCCCTGACCTTCAGGGTCAGACTTGATCAAGGTTGCTGGGCAAAGAGTCCACTCTTGGGGCTCTGACCCTGCCTGGGACCAGGAGCTGCCATGAGCATGGAGACCCTTGGGTCCTGTGCCCTCCATCCAGTCTTTGCTCCACACCCAAAGTCTTGGAAGGGACTGGGTTTGCCACCCTGAGGTGGGCAAAGTAAGGAGAAGAAGGAGCCATCCAGTGCATGCTGCCCAAACGTGCACATGCGTGTTGGAGTGCACGCTTTCCTGAGACCCCTGCTTCCCCAACACCTTGCTCCAGGGAGTGGGACCTGACGGCTTTGGTTGTCCCCACCCCTGCCCTCCTCACTGCTTCTTTCGCTCTCCCCTTCCCCTTGCTCTCTCCCTGTCTGTCTCTGTTTTTTTATTTTCCAGAAAATCAGTTCGAGGAAAGGGAAAGGGGCAAAAACGAAAGCGCAAGAAATCCTGGTATAAATCCTGGAGCGTGTACGTTGGTGCCCGCTGCTGTCTAATTCCCTGGGGTCTCCCTGGCCCTCAATCAAGCTCCTGCCTGCAGTACCCCTTAACACTGCCTCCCTCCCTTGGCACCCTCCAGAACCCACCGCTGCTGTCATCCTTCCCTCCTGGCCCCAGTATCTCTCTCTCTCTCATTCTCACTCCACTAATTAGCACCAATGGGTAGAATTGGTGGTGGCATTGCTGGTCCAGGGTTGGGTTGGGTGGGTGGGGTGGGTGAGAGGGCCTGGAAGATTCAGGGAGGGGACTCTGGCTTGGCTGGGCACCGACTTTCTCTCACCCACTGGGCACTGGTGATGGGCCCATGTTGGCACAGGAGCTGGACGTGGGGGCTGGGCACTGGTGCCTGCTCACCCAACTGGTTTCCACTGGTCTAGGCTCTTGCACTTGCCTGGAAGTGGAGGGTAGTGGGGAGGACAGACGTGGTGTGAGGAAGGGGTACAAATGGCCAGATGCAGCCTGTTGTCAGCTGAAGAAGGAGCTTGCATGGGGTCAAGCACCAGGTGACGGCCCCTCCTCGTCTGGTAAAGTGCCTTGGCTCCTCGTGGCCTTGGGGCTCTGGAGGGGAAGCCCCTATGCCAGCCCAGTGCATGGCACCCACAGAATCCTCCCTGTAGGGTGGCTTCTTCCTCTGGGTTGGAGGCTATGGTGGCCCTACCCTGGGCCCTTTGGCCACCAGTGGCTTGGCCCTCAGCCTGTGGACACTGCCTCTGGGCTTACCTTCTCATCATGCCCAACTTTAACCCACCTTTGGTGGAGGGATCATAAGCCCTTGCACAGGACGATCTCAGTGACCCTGATAGCTGTCCCCAGTAGGTGAAGAGTCAAGGTGTGCTCTTCTGGGGGCAGCAGCACTGGGGCCTTGTGGCCTGAGACTTGTACTTGTTTCCCTGGGACACATCACTGCCCCTTGTGGCAGCCCTCTTCCTGCACTCTCTGCCCGTCTTTGCCCGCCTGTCCCTGCAGGGAGGTGTCCTAGCCAGTGCTACCTCTTTATGCCGCTCTCTCTGTCTTCTGCTGTAGTGCTCGGAGCCTTCCAGGGTGTAGAAGGGTGTGGGGACCGACGAGCTGGGGGTGGGGGTTGGGGGGCACTCAGCTGCGGATGTGTTAGAGGGTGTTGCATGGTATTTTTTTTCTCTCTTTCTGCTGATGCTCTAGCTTAGATGTCTTTCCTTTTGCCTTTTTGCAGTCCCTGTGGGCCTTGCTCAGAGCGGAGAAAGCATTTGTTTGTACAAGATCCGCAGACGTGTAAATGTTCCTGCAAAAACACAGACTCACGTTGCAAGGCGAGGCAGCTTGAGTTAAACGAACGTACTTGCAGGTTGGTTCCCAGAGGGCAAGCGAGTCAGAGAGGGGCATCCCACAGAGATGGGGAGAGAGAGAGAGAGGGAGCGCACGCCTGAGAGGCGCCAGCTGCTTGCTCGGCTTCTAGCTGCCTTCCTGGTGATTGCTGCCTTCTCTGCTCGTGAGGCCTCTGTGGTGGGCCACAGGCACTGGTTGGCCTGGTGAGGCCTGTTTAGAGGTTGCCCTGGTTGCCTGAGTGGATAGGCTGGTGTGGCTTCATGTGGTGGTATGGACGCAAGTGTGTGTTGTGTCCTGTGGTCCTGCTGCTTGTGGTGGCTGTTGGTCCTGATGTTGTTACTACTACCTCTGATACTAATACTAAGAAACTGAGAGCCCTTCTAGGTGTGGTACCATGTCTACAAGGTGTAAACATTCTCACTCAGGCCTTGTCACCACCCTCTGAAGTCTGCATGGCTGGGCTTCTCATCTCTTCAGGGTTTCTCCATGGAAGCAGGGCTGTGTCTCCACTTGAAGCTGGGGCTCCCCCAGGACAAGGCTGTGTCTCTCCCTGAAGCTGGGGCTCCCTGAGGACAGGGCTGTGTCTCGCCATCAGGCTGAAGCTCCCTGAGGACTGGGCTGTGTCTCCCCTCAGACTCGGGCTCCCTAAAGGCAAGGGCTGTGGCTGTTGGTTTAGGATGGGGCGGTTCTTCCTACACTTTGTAGGAGATTGAATATCCGAGGATACTAGGTACCTTTACCCTCCACCAATTATAGTGACAACCCCAGACAACCCACATATTTCCAAATGCCCCCGGGATGGGTGGAGGGAGCGGGCCATGCTCACTCTCCTATCATTAGACTGTGAACTTCTGGGCCTGGGCCTCGGCCTCTTTACCTTTGTGACTCTCAGGAGCCTGTACTTCTGTGTCTTGTCCATGATGGGACCAAGGAAGTGTCAAGTGTGTGAGTTAATACATGACCCAGCTCTGGGGTGAGGTCATGAGCACAGGGCTGTGACAGATGACTGGCTGTCTTTTGATGCCTTGACTCACGTTCTTTTTTTTTTTTTTTTTTTTTTTTTTCAAAGATGACCGGTAAGGGGATCTTAACCCTTGACTTGGTGCTGTCAGCACCACGCTCACCCAGTGAGCAAACCGGCCATCCCTATGTGGGATCCGAACCCATGGCCTTGGTGTTTTCAGCACCGCACTCTACCGAGTGAGCCACGGGCCGGCCCCTTGACTCACGTTCTTTACCAAGTGGGCCTGTGCTCAAAGTGAGCGAGGCCCTTTGGGCAGGGTGAGCTTCACCCAGGGAGGAGGGGCTTTTAGGGGGATTCCCAAGGTAGGGCCAGGGTACCCCCAGCTAGTCCAGAGGCCCCATTAATAGAGTCCTTAGGGGGTGTCCCTTCCCCCCCTCCATTGTCCTTGTGGCTTGTGGATGCTCAGAGGACGCTGGAGATGAGGCCCTGGGTTGTCAGTGTGGGGTTCTGTGTTTCTTGGTGCTGGATGAAGGGTCTCAATCCAGGGGGCTTCAGGGAAGATAAGGGATGTGACATTTTAGGGTTTCTGTGGTGATGATTCTGCAAAGAGGCTGTCCGAGATGGGGGATGTGTGAAGTGACCCTGGACCTAACCGAGGTTACCCCTAACCTCCAGAGACTTTCCAACCCCCAACCTGGCTGCATCTCGGAATTTCTGTTCCCAAAATTAGAGGCTTAGGATCCCCATTCCCAGGCTCTCCTGGAGGGCAGGACCTGTTCTGCCTCCTGCTGACTATGGGGAGGGTTAAAGACAATCAGCCCAGAGGCAGGGACAGGATGAGAAAGCCCTTGGAGGTCTCTTCTGCCTCAATAGGAGGTAACGAAGCCATCAAATTATCTCCCCTACTCTGAGTTAAACAGCGTATTGGAAAGACACCTGGGCCTGCAGCTGCCAGCCAGCTTAAGAGATGAGGCCTACAGCCAAGTCTGGGAGAGGGCATGGGAAATGGGGGTGCTCCCTCACCTTCCTGGGGCCTTAGGCCCCTCCGGCTCTCCTCACGTCCCCAAGGCAGCCTCTCCCCCTCACTGGCCACCCCAACTCAGGGGGTTCTCCCTGAGTTCTCCCTGTTCTGCCCACTCTTCCCCAGACCAGCCCCATAGAGACTGAGCTGCAAAACCTCCTTCTGCGGGGACCCTCTCCTGATTAACTTCATCCAGCTCTGGTCACCCATCAGCCCTTAAAATGTCAAGTAGGGACTGTTCTTTGGTACTTGTTCATTTGTTGCTTTGTAAAGTGTTCCTGTCTTTGTCTTGTCTTAACTAGAGTGCAAGTTCTAGAGGGCAGACAGGGAGCCTCTGAGCACAGCTACTGCTCAGCGGGCTCCTGGAGGGCAGGGGCTGCTTCTCTCCCTCACACTATGGCTTTCTGTCCCAGGATCACTCCTGCCCTATCCTCTCTGCTCTTAGGGTGCCTGCAGGGACCCAGGGCTCCCAGGAATGGGGAGGCTGCCTGCCTCATGGCTTGGCCTCCTCACCTGGCCCTGACCCCCAGCCTTGTTTTCCATTTCCCTCAGATGCGACAAGCCGAGGCGGTGAGCCGGGCTGGAGGAAGGAGCCTCCCGCAGGGTTTTGGGAACCAGACGTCTCACCAGGAAAGACTGACACAGAATGACCGATACAGAACCACACCACCACCACCACACCACCACCACCATCCACAGAACAATCCTTAATCCAGAAACCTGAAATGAAGGAAGAGGAGACTGCGCAAAGCACTTTGGGTCCGGAGGGCCAGACTCCGGCAGAAGCATTCCCGGGCGGGTGACCAAGCACGGTCCCTCTTGGAACTGGATTCGCCATTTTATTTTTCTTGCTGCTAAATCACCGAGCCCGGAAGATTAGAGAGTTTTATTTCTGGGATTCCTGTAGACACGCCCACCCACATACATACATTTATATATATATTATATATATAAAAAATAAATATATATATATATTTTATATATATAAAATATATATATGTTCTTTTTTAAATTAACATTGATAATGTTATTGGTGTCTTCACTGGATGTATTTGACTGCTGTGGACTTGAGTTGGGAGGAGAATGTCCCTACCCAGATCCCGACAGGAAAGACAATGGGGCGAAAGACTCTGGCATGGTCTTTTTGTCCCTCTTAGGGAGGCCAGGGTCCTCTCCCCTGCCTGGGAACATGCAAGGCCAGGGCACGGGGGCAAATTTGGCCCACTTTTGGGAACACCGACAAACCCAGCCCTGGCCTTGAGCCTCTACTCTGAGTCAAATGGACAGATGGATGACTGGTACAGGGCCAAGGACGCTGGCTCCCACCAGGAGTTTGGGGAGCCTCAGGACATTGCTGTGCTTTGGGGATTCCCTCTACATGCTGCACAGGCATCTTGGCTCTAGGGGCACTGCCTGGAAGATTCAGAAGCCCGGGCAGCCCTCACCTACTCTCACCTGCTTCCAAGTTGCCCGGGAGGCCACTGACAGATGTCCCGATGAAGAGAAAGAGACATTGGTGGAAGAAACAGCCTGGTGAAAGAGCCTTCTCCGGGCCCCCCCCCCCCCCCCC